>NC_056731.1:787341173-787401173 GCF_019279795.1 Protopterus annectens | reverse complement strand
GTGTTGCTACATTTTTTGTGATCTGATGAAGGTGGGGAGATTGCTCTCTACCGAAAGCGCTTATCCACAATAAAAGTATCGTATTGTTTCTTTGAAGTTGCAGAATTTGTGCTCCAAGCTTCCTGTTTCATTTTGCTAGCTCTTGCCACCTTTCATTTCTTCATTAGTTTGGTTCCTTTTGTTTGCTAACAATGTAAGAAATGCAGGAAAGAAACAAGCTAATGTTGGCATAATGCTGTGATCTTGGGCAGCTGGGGTGGAGGTGAGGTGTAAAAGTGCATTCATCATATTATGTGTAGAATTAAGATAATATCTTTGTTTTACAGGGTACATGCATAGATTAATGTCATTTGTCTAAGCTGCAGACACATTTTTAAGCAAACAGGCTTGAAATAAGACAAAATGACAAAAGGTATGGAAAATAGTAATTTGTTCTTGCATTTGTAAATTCACTATTTCTTTCTATTAGCAAATCTTCTCAGTGGGAAATAAGAAGTCTACAGGTACAAGCAATTGATCGTGAATGGTCTCAAGTGTGTTCTGAGAGAACTTTACAGAGATTCATTCATGCAGCTGCACAGTTACCATTTCTTTCTCTTATTACCAAACATTTTTACTTCAAGGCAAGGAGTATGCAGGTGCAAGCAAATAACTAAGAGAGGTCTGAACACCCTGTGCTGAGTGAAATGTATGAGGTAAAGTATAATTAACATTTAACGTAGTTCACTAAAAATAAATGAAGTTTGAAACTGTACGAAATGAGTAAATCATTCAAGTCGTTGCCTCCTGAGCAGCTTTAATTGATTAACTACTCTTGCATGAAAAGATAAACTTAAATTTTTGAAAATTTACATAGTTCTGTGCTTTTGTTGTTGCAAGTTAAAAATGGATAGCTTTCTGAAAATCTATTTTTTTTTTTTGAAGCAAAAAGTCTTGAGAAATGTGATAGGCTCAAATGGAGAGGGGAAGAAGAGACTACATGACATATTAGCCTGCCAAACACTAAGGCATGCATATAAATAAACACTGGAAATAAACATTCAAAAGCACTGTCATGTATAATTGATGGAACAAATAGCTTTTAGCATAAGGACTATTCTGTCCATATTATTATGGAATGTAAATAACATTATAGGTACAAAGTAAAGAATATTGAATTACATTAGGGTGCAAATAATATTGCAGGAGGCATATATGGAGAGAAATAAACATGAATTTGATAAAGAATGAATTTCAGAGTGGACAATCAGAATATCAACAATACAGGAAAACAGAAGCACTAATACTGATTGCTAGCGGGGCTCCGAGTGATATAACAGACAATCACGTTAGACTGTAAGGGTTATTGGGTGAGGAGAAGGATTACACTGGCATCTAAAACTGCTATTATACTGCTCAAGAGAAATGATCAGCTTTCAGCAGGCATCACTATTTAAGGGTGGGAACTGAAACTTGGTTTGCAATAGTGAGGATGTATCAGAAGAAGTAGAAGGGAAAATATAAGATAGATTTCTTAAGAAGTACATGAGAATAATCAGTATGAAAGATATATCTTCAGCAGTAGGAACTCAGACATAATTTATATATTAGTTTTCAAGATACAATAAATGGGCAGCACAAGTATTCAATTGAAAGCTTGATAACCCATCCCATAACCATTTTGGATCATGCACCAATAACAACTAAGATAAAGATGCAAGATAATGAAGTAAAAAAGAGACACTTGTGCTTTCCTATTTACCTGTTAAGAGGGAAATTTAACAAATGGGTAGTTGAAATGATTTGGTAAGTATTAGGGAAGATAGAAATGTCAGACTGGATAAGTAGTGAGTGGGATACAATAAAAACAGAGTTTAAAGCATGGTAGAAATAACAGATAAAAGTGAGAAATAAATCTGAATTATTTACAGAGGTTAACAAAGGTTAAAGTATTGCAGAATAAGGGGAATCTCACAGCTATAGCCAGCTTTAGGCACCAGCAAACCTTGTGGTCGCTGGAGACCCCAACCACAGCAAGTTATCGTATCTTGCTATTTCGTAACACGTCTGTTAAACCAACAAAAGCTATAACAGCAATTTTGTGTACTTAATAAACCAGCTGGGTAATACCTTTTATTTATAACTCCTTCAAAATTCAAAGACATCTCTGGTTATTGTAATAGTATTTTATTAAGTAACAGGCTTCACAAGTCCATTAAATATTTTACAAGTGACACAGTGCTTCTGGCTTAGTTAAAATCCACTAAAAGTAACAATACAGCTAGCTTTAGGTATTCGCAATACCCATGGCTGCAAGGGGACCCCTAATCATCCTTGACTGTATGGGGGCTCACAAAAGCTGCTGCTGGTTGGAGAAAAATGAGGAGAAAAAATGTATTAATTTCCTGATTATGCTCTTTAAGCTGAACAGGGCTGTGATATGATCCTTTTAGGATTAAGCTGATAATGAACATGAACAAGGTAAGCACTACAGAGATCAGCAGCCCAGGGTGACCGATTTCACTGCAAACCTTGGATTTTAATAAGAATAGTTCATGCTTCTGATCTTCAGACAGTCATCTCTTTCATGGAGTTTTATTAACACTGGCAGAACACCAGATATTACAACTTTCAACTTCTTTGCAGAAGAATTCATCGCAACACCAATAACAGCAGAATAAAGACTCAAAATCGGGAAGAGGTTTTAAATATTACTCTAATTCAATTAAAAAGTTAAGCACCTTTTGCATCAACATTTTTTGGAGAAGTATAAAACTCTGATGACTGGATTTATTGACCGTCTACAATCCTGAATGATTTACAAGCAAATCAAACTTTTTACAAAGGACAGAGCAATATTATAAGAAAAGTCAGGGAAGGTCTGTGAAATTAGGGACAGTGACAGGTTTGCATTACTCCTCATTGCAGTAAATAAAATGGACTTACCCCTGCTGATGCTGTTTAATGACTGCTAAACAGCAGACACTGATCTGGTGTGCCAGTACCAGTGTTGTTACAATGTATTGCTATTTGGTGAAATAAATACACAAGTAGTAGTGGTATGGTGTGTGTGTGTGTGTGTGTGTGTGTGTGTGTGTGTGTGTGTGTGTGTGTGTGTGTGTGTGTGTGTGTGTAAAAAAGTATCAGTGATTTTTATATGTGCATACAGAAAGTACAGTTGTGTACTCTTACCATAAATGTAGATGTTCGAGTGTGTTCACTGTTGCAGTCATGACTGTAGGGTTCTTCCTGCCAGCAGCAGCCCTCAATCGGCCAGAGTCCCAAAGTCTGGATCTGGCGTCAGCTGAGGTCGCATTTATCCTGACGTCAATGCGCCAGGAGGTATAAAGACCTCAGCCTATGCCATTTCCCCAGTTTTTCTTGCCCTAGATGTCAGGTGCCCAAAAAGAAAAGGCTAAAAATGAAACCATGCCCAAAACCACATCAGCCAAAATACCTCATAACAGACAAGACTCAAAGAAAAACAAAAGAGGGGGTAAGAGGGAGGGTAACCCAGACTGCAACAGTGAACACACTCGAACATCTACATTTATGGTAAGAGTACACAACTGTACTATGTTATTCGTAGTTCACTGTAGCAGTCATGACTGTAGGGTTGAGTCCCAAAGCTAAGAAAGGGTGGCTGGAGGAGAAACAGAAGGGGCGGCCACAAAACCTTGCAGGACCGCAGAAGCAAAACCGGCCCTAGAGTTAGAATACAGAGGGAGGTTGTAATGCTTAGAAAAAAGTATGCACAGAACTCCAAGTAGCAGCCTCTAAAATATCCTTGGTAGGAACCCCACAAATAAAGGCTACTGAAGTAGCAGTAGCCTGGGTAGAAGGAATCCTAATATTAACAGGAACTGGATTGCCATGATAAGAATAACAGAACTGGATGCAGTGGGCAATCCACTTAGAAATAGTTTGCATAGTGATTGCTTTCCCTTGAACAGAAGGAGCAGAAGCGACAAACAATTGGTCAGATTTTCTGAATATCTTGGCCCTGTCCAGGGAAAAACGAAGCTGCTTGTGCATGTCTAAAGAGTGCAAAATACTTTCCTCCACACTTTGAGGATTAGGATAAAAAGTAGGTAAATGAATAGTCTGATTCAAGGCCACTGCCGAAACCACCTTAGGCATGAAGGTGGGATTAGTCCTTAGGGATACCCTGTCCTGATGAAAAATAATAAAAGGTTCCACAGCCATGAGTGCTTGCAATTCCGAAATTCTTCTGAGAGAGGTTATGGCCAAAAGAAAGGCAGTTTTCCAAGACAGAAATTTCAAATCCGTGGAAGCTGCAGTCTCAAAAGGAGACAAGGTTAATTATTCCAAAAAATAGTTAAGATCCCAAGTGGGAACAGGTGCTCTTATAGGGGGCCAAATATTCTTAGCCCCTCTAAGAAATTGTTTAAGTAATGGATGAGAAAAAAATCAAAGGATCCGTATTGTAATGTGCAGAAATAGCAGAGGCATGAAGCTTAATAGATGAAAAAAAGATAGGCCCGTATGTAACATCTCTGTTAGATATTGTAAAATCAGAGAAATGTTTGGAACAGCAGAAACACCACCTTGGACTTGATTCCAGGAGCAAAAATCTTTTCCATTTACCTGCATAAGATTTCCTAGTGCTGGGCCTTCTAGCTTCAAGGATGACATCCATTACCTGTTTGGAAAGGGTAGAGGTGTTTACAGACCCTGGATCCGCCAGGCAGCTAGATTCAGAGTTTGACATGGCTGTGCAGGATCCGGCCATCCTGTATGAGACAGTGGATGAGGGAGTTGAGGCAGAATCCAGGGAGGCTCCTGAACTAGGTTCATCAGAGTGGAATACCAGAATTGCCGAGGCCAACTGGGAGCCAGTAAAATCATTTGCGGTCTGCCCTGTTTCATCTTCAGAAGTACCCGAGGTAGAAGAGGAAAAGGAGGAAAAGCATATACTGAGAGGTGTTTCCCACTGAATGAGAGGGCATCCACCCTCCATGCTAATTTGTGGTAGGTCCTTGTGCAGAATGTTGGAAGTTGATGATCCTGAGGGGATGCAAAGAGATCTATGTCCGGACATCCCCATGCCTGTACTATCATCCTGAATATCCAAACAGCCAACATCCATTCGTGTGGATCCAAAAAGTTTCTGCTCAATGTGTCTGCCAGAGTGGTGTCTTTTCCTGGCAGGAATTGTGCTTGTAAGTCGACACTGCAGGTCAGAGCAGTGTACCACAGAGTCATGGCTAATCTGCACCATGGGTAAGAGTGAGTGCCCCCCGCTTGTTTATGTACCACATCACTGTAGTATTGTCTGTCTTTATCAACAATTGCCTGGTAGAAAAAGGTCCCTGAAGGCTAACAGGGCATTCTGTACAGCTAGCATCCCCTTCAAATTTATGCGCAGGTGTGTTTGCTCCTTTGTCCAAACACCCCAAAGACATCTCACGTGCATGTGGGCTCCCCAGGCATAATCTGAAACATCCGTTGTCAGAACTTGGTTGGTTGGTGGAGGACAAAAAAAAAGGCTTCCCCTTGTTCTGGAGACAGGCTTCGGCCCACCAAAGAAACTCTTGCTGGAGACAAGGCAAAATCGTGATCACGGATTCCAAACTGTGATAATGCTGAGACCATACACACTTGAGGCACTACTGTAGTTTCCTCATATGCAGTCTGGCATATGGTATTAGTAGAATGCAGGAAGCCATGTAACCCAAAGCCTGCAGAACTTTCTTGCAGTCAGCTGTTTCACTGAAGCCTGGTGTTGGAAAGAAGAAGCCAGTTGCACTCTTTTGTCTGGTGTCAAGGAAGCCATCTGGATAGTAGTACTCAGAAGAGCACCCAGGAAAGTAATCAGTTGTGTGGGCACCAGATTTGATTTCTTTAGATTCACTAAGAATCCAAGATACTGGAGAAGATGCTGCACAAAAGCTAGATGCTGAAGTAGAGTTTCTTTGTCGTCCGCTTGAATAAGACAGTTGTCCAGATAAGGGTATATTAGAGTCCCTGTCTGTCTGAAAAATGCCATTACTGGTGCCAGGCACTTTGGAAAGATCCTGGGCGCAGTAGATAGGCCAAAGGGAAGCACAGAGAAATGGTAATGCTTCGAGCCCGCTTCGAATCTCAGATACCTTCTGCACTCTTGCCTTATAAAAATATGCAGGAAAGCCTTTTATATATATATATATATATATATATATATATATCCAAAGTTCACCATCCAAGCTTTCATGCCCAACATAGGCAGCAGCCGCTGCAGAGTGAGCATCTTGAATATTGGTATATCTAGGAAGGTGTTTAAAACGGAAAGGTCCAGGATAGGTCTCCATGCGTATTCCTTACAAGAAAAGCCATGAATAAAAACCTTGCTCTATGTCTAAATGTGGCACCGATTCTACGGCCCCATGGCCATGAGTAACTGAACTTACTGTAGTGTCTCTACCCATTGATGATTTGGCAGATCTGGCCATCCGATTGGTATTGGCAAAGTATGGAAATGCAATCTGTAACCCCATGAAACTACAACCAGAACCCATTTATCCTGGGTTATGCAGCTCCAATAGTGATAAAAGACATTTCGCCTCCCAAAGGTGCCTCCAGGAGGGGAACCCCTGGCACAAGAGAGTCAATAAAGACTGTTTCCAGCAAGGTTGAGATGTAACTTCACCTCCCTTGGGGAAAGGGGGCACTCCACTGCCTATGCCAGAAAGGGGTCTGTGTCTGTCCCCTACCCCTGGAACACCTGAAACTGCCTCTCTGAGGCCCGTCTGAGCTTGAAAAGGACCAAGGTGTAACTGGCCAGTGCCTGCTACACTAGGAGGTAGCACCTGTAGAAAATCTTTAACCGTCCGACTGTAATCTAGGCTTCTTGTCAGGAGGGGGATGGGAACCCCTGATCATAGGTAACAGGTCCTCAGCTATTTAAAGCATCCGCCTTTGAGGTCTAGGGCCGTGATTAGAAGAGGCCTGTGCTTGCATCTTTGTCCGTGCAGGAACCCCCTCTTTTTTTTTTTTTTTTTGAAACTGAATCCATGTTAACATAAAGCAGTGAAGGCCTGAAAACTCCCTCAGAAGCCGGTACCTGCACAGCAGCTCCAGACCCAACTGAGGGAGCAATATCTGAAGGACCATTCCCCGGTAACTCTGAAGGCCCCATCAGCTCCACTCTGGAGTTGGTACAGGCAAGCGGTTCAAAGAGGTGGACGACAGGGGCTGCAAAAAGCGCCTCACTGACGACCGTCGAACTGGCAACTGGCAATGACTGAGAAACATCCTCTGCTTTGGATCTCGGAGGCCTGACTGTATCCCTGCGCTTCTTATACACTCCAGAAGCTGGAAAAGAATCTGAGGACATATCGTAATAACATCTTAACTTCTTCAGCATAAGCCCCAAACAAAAAATCATGCTGCAAAGGGACATCCAAAAGTTTGGCTCTAACCTGATCCGGCAAGCTTTGTTCCTTCAACTAAGCATGTCTCCTAAGAGCTGCGCCAGTTGCAGCAGCCCTGCAAGAAGCCTCCAAAGAATCAAAACCACAGTGCAGGGTATGTTCACCCACCTGTTCAACAGCATGCAATAAATCCTGTAGCTCCTTATTGTCTGCACCACCAAAACCAGCCGACATCATTTGTTAAAATATAGACAAAAGGTATTGCTGAAACTACAACATATGAAATTGACAGTACAAAACTCTAATAGAAAATGTAGCAGAAACGTTTTTGCCCCATCTGTCCAAAGCTCTGGACTCTCAGACAGAGGGAATAGAATTTTTAGCAGAGGCTGCTTTAACACCCTTAGGGCCCTGAGAAATCGCTTCTGGATCAGGTGAAAGGTACTAAAAAGGAATTGATGAGAATCTGGAACCCTGTAATACCTATCCAAGTCGACAGAAGCAGGAGGAAAGGAAGTAGGAGAGAGGGAGGCTTCTGTAAAAACATCATATGCAATGTCCAGTACAGGGGGAATAGCCAGGGGCCCATGCTGTGGGAAAAGAAGAAAACCCTGAAGCCTTTTCTTGGATTCAGAGAATTCCTGCCCTTTCCAGTGGAAAAGCACTCTCACATCATGCAAAGATACACCAAAAGAGTAATCGGAAAGGATTCTTCAGCATCAAAACCCTCATAAGGAGGAAAGGAATAATCCTGCTCAAGGGATTCCCAAAGAAGTAGAAAACAAAATGTCCCCATGCTTGATAGTGCGTTGGTTAAATGTAGCAAAAACCCTACAGTTAGCTATGATGTGGACAGGACCCAGGCAGGGAAGACAGTAAGAGTGAAAATCCCTATGAGGTATATGTGCCCCACATGAAATACAAACAATAACTTTTTCTGACATCAGACAGGAGCAACAAAAAGACCTCCCCAACGGGGTACTTAGCTTGAAAAATGTAAATCCACGAAGTAAAATCCAAAAATAGACAGGAGAAAGCTGACCGGCAATTGCGAACTGCTCAGGGCACTGCGCAGCAAGAAAGACTGGGGAAATGGCATCGGCTGAGGTCTTTATACCTCCTGGCGCATTGATGTCAGGATAAATGCGACCTCAGCTGACGCCCGATCCAGACTTTGGGACTCTGGCCGATCGAGGGCTGCTGCTGGCAGGAAGAACCCTACAGTCATGACTGCAACAGTGAACCACGAAGGACATCTGGGTGTCAGTAAAAAATGTAGCTAACAAGCAATTATATTTCAAAAGTAATGCATAAAATATACCACAGAAAACTCAGACACTTAGATCTTGTAAGAATCTGGGGGCCCACTCTCTCCAGATTGTACAACTGAATATAGGGGGCTCCCTTAATCATCTGTGACTGTGGGGGGGGGCCATAAAAGCTGTTGCTGGCTCAGGAAAAATGTACTTGTTTTCCGATTATGCTCTTTAACCTGAACAGGGCTGTGATACGACACTGTTAGGATAAAACTGATAATGGCCTCTGCTCTCAACTGCACCCATTCTAAAACCACCCCTGCTCAGATGAATGTGTACAGAAAGCTGCTGTAGGTTATGTGTGTGTGTGTGTGTGGGGGGGGGTTGTATGTGGTTATTACTTTTTCAATTTTCATCACAGTCAAACCTTAGAGGTGTGCACATTAGGTTGTTGTAGCTTAGGTTTGGGCTGAGGACAGTGTGGTCATTGTTTCTTTTACTTTACTTACAGACCTCAGAGTTGTACAAAGAGGGTTACTGTAGCTTGTGTAATGGCAGTGTACTGCCTAGGAGCAACAATGTGTAATACATTACTGTAATCATTATTTTTTCACTTTCCTCACAATCACACTTCAAGCATGTACACAGGTAGCTGCATTTGAAAGCTTGGGTTGAGGACTGTGGAGGCATGCTATGTATAAGTATGCCAGCAGTCACCTAAAAATACATGACTGCGGCAATTTGAACCTCTGCTTTAATCCCAGTAGAGTATCAGAGGGATGCACATGCAGTCTTTTTTTTGGGGGGGGGGGGTGTAGGGGGCAGGCAGTTTATTTTATTTTTTATTTTATTTTACATTTGTTAACCGGGCTAGTCTAGCTGGATATATGTCCATTTTCAGTAGAGGCCCGGGGAGAAAAGCTCCACAGATACTAAATTACAAGGAGACAAATAATAAAATAAATTCAGTACAAAAAGAATATATGTTTAGTAAAACAAAAAAAAAATAAAATTCATAGGGAACATAGTCAAAATATTATTATTCAGTAAAACATTACAAAACATCAAGATTAGCAACATATATTTGGAATCTGTTGGAGAGCAAAAAGTAGAATGGGAGACTCAGAAAGGAATTACAGAAGAAGTACATAGGCAGAAGACAGAAAGAGGCAATAGTGTAGAGTGGAAAGGAGTATTTTGATGGAAGAGAGGAGGGGGAGAGAGAAAGGAGGAGAGGGTAGGAGCATAGGAGGAGGGTAGCAGGGCAATAGGAAGAAGGAATAAGTAAAGTAAATAAGTATAGTGTAAAGATAGTAGTAGTGTAGGGGGAAAGAAGAAGATTAGTCAGGAGTCCTGCAGGAGCAGAGCCAGTGATTTTGGAAGTACAGTTTGATTTTTTGTTTGAAGAGTGGTAAGGAGGGGATTAGAGTGATATCAGTAGGTAGCTGATTCCATATCCTTCCTACAGTATTAGTGAACAGAGAGTCACCAGCTAAGTTATGGGACTTTACAGATTTGGTCATGAGTTTAGATGAAGATCGAAGGGAGGTAAGATTATTGTAAGGGATTAAAAGTTGAGAAAGTATAGGGGTATTATGGGGTTGGTACAGTATCTTGTGAGCAATGGTAAGTTGGGAGATCAAAAGACAGTTTTGTAGCTCCAGCCAGCCTAGGAGTTTTAGGTTTTGACAGTGATGTGTTCTGAAAGGGTTGCTGGTGGCAAAGCGGGCAATGCTATTGTAACAAGTTGCTAGTTTATTTAGGTTGGCCTTCTTAAGGTTAGTGAAGATAGGTGAGGCATAAAAGAGGGTAGAAATCAGATGGGAGTGGGCAATGGTAGCTCTGGTAGAAGGTGTGAGAAAAGGTTTGATACGGTATAATGATCCAATTTTTTTTTTTTTTTTTTTTTTAACAACAGTTTTGATGATGTTATTGATGTGTTGATCAAAAGAGAGATTGTTATCGATGGTTATTCCTAGCAGTTTAGTTGATGTGTCAGGAGACATGTGTGTCCAGACAACTGGCTAGTTAGTTTATTGCAAGTTACTATTTTGTCATGTTTGAACCTTAAGCCTTACTCATGTTTTTTTTTTTAGGTCACCATTGGATTAAAAGGCTTGGAAAATGCTCTACAACACACCCCAGAACATCTATAAACCTATGGCTTTTTGGGCCCCCAGCTTATTTGAGTTATTTCCTAAATTTTTATTACTGACTTACTTGATTAGGAAATGTGTGCTGAAAGGATGCAAGGAAAACTAAAGCTGAAAAGCAACACAATTTATTTCCTTAATCATAATTTCTGTTCAAGCCATCACTGGATGAAAAGGTTGTATACAAAGAAAAAAAAACTTTCAAATGCACTTCAGAACACAAAGAAAGATGTGTTTTTTTTAAAGCTGCAAAGGAGAAAAAAAAAGTAATGTGCATGCTATAGGGAGCCCAAGATGGGGGTAAAACAGGGGAAGACTGGAGGGTATGGTGTGTGTGTGTGTGTGTGTGTGTGTGTGTGTGTGTGTGTGTGTGTGTGTGTGTGTGTGTGTGTTGGAGTGCTGTCTGAAACAGTAGGCCTCAGGCACCATTTCACCAAAATCCAGACCTGTACATAGAGGTGCTGCAATGTATCATTGTTGCAACTAAATGCCAGTAACTGTAAAGGCCCCGTTTTGAGATGGGCCAACATAATGCGGTACATAGGCCTGTTGTAATGTAAAAGCACTGTAGTTACAGGTCAGTTAGTGCTTACTACTCCTAAATGTTTGCAGCACTGACTAAAATTTTGCTTAGGAGGGGTGGCAGTGATAGGGTAATATATAGACTGGAAGTGTATAGGGGCCCCCAACTTGACATCTGTTGGGGCACCCAAAATGTTAACACTGGCTCTGCTTACAGAACAAGAAGACAGAAACTGCAGAGTGTTAAAGGTAAAACAAGGGAGTGTCTGGATAACAGGCAAGACTTTGGAATTCTAAAGTTGCCTGTTAACCAACTATTTTTAATCTCTCCAGAGCTGAAACGCTTCATATAATGATTTAGGCATCAGAAAGCAGAAAGGGTTTTCAACAAACTTAGGGAGCCTATGACAAGAAAAATAACTAGAGATCCTATAGAGATAACAGAAATATTTTGGAATTTTTTTTTTTTTTATGAAAATGTGTATAAAGCAGAGGAATGTAGAAACCAAGAAAGAAACAAACAAATGGAAATATGCATGAGAGAATAATACCAAGGTCAGATAAAGATGAATTTCAACAATTAATAGCCAAGATAGGAACAGACAAGATAAAAATGGTGATGTATAATCAAGACACATCTCCAGGATAATACTGTATTCCTGTAGAAGCTGGGAGGAAATAAATGCTAAAGATCTAGAAGGTTTTGTTTAACAGTTTTTACAAAAAAGAGGGGACCATCATTTTGGAAGAAAACTGCGGTAGATGTATTATTAAAAGAGGGTAAAAACCTTTTAAGCTGAACTTCATAAAGACCCATTTCAATTTTAAAGTTTTTATTGTCTATAATAAGAGAATGGCAAAAATGTTGCCATAATTTACAGATATCAAACAATGTGGTTTTGCAGGGTGGAGGCAAACAGTTGGCAATGTTAATATAACAATGATGATCCAAACAGACAAGGAATGTAAGAAAATGTTACTACTGTTGACAGGTCATGATGCAGAAAATACTGCTATTGTTGGTGGGTCACAATGCAGAAAAACCTTTTGATCGTCAAGTGTAATTTTATGAGTAGGGTAATGGAAGCATTTGTGTTCACGGACAGAATAATAGGGTTAATTAGGAGGATATAATAAAGGTGGGAGGAAAGAATTAAGGTAGGAGGGTTCCTCTCCTATAAGCTTTCTTCTGAACAGAGGAACCATTCAGGAGTGTCTTTACTCCCTTTTGTCATTTGCTTGATATTCAGAGCCAGACAGGTAGCTTACATCCTTCTAAATTGGGAACTGCTGATTGAGGGCTCAGTGTCTGTTATTCTAAAAGTGTATTAGTTCTGGTTTAAGCACTTGGGCTTCAGGCCAGTTATTTTACATTAAGAAGGTTCGTGGTCTACACTCTTGTGGGAGGAGAGGCTGGACTCTGCCCTTCTGAGCTGGGAATTTCTGGTTAAAGGTTTATAGTGCCTGCATATTTGAACTGTTTCTTACTGAAATTGGTACACCTTGTTTGCTGTAACATAGACTAGACCCAGGCCTGCTGAATCTAGCCTTGTTTGTATGCTTGTTTGCTTGTTATTTCCCTGAAACGCTAATTCCACCTAAAACGCGGCTTTTCAGCGCTTCTGTGGATCCCTAGTGATATCTGCATTGCTTACTGTACTTATTTCCTTGTTTCACTTGAAAGAAAGTTACTGTTTGTCATTTTTGCATTTAAGTTACCTGTAACACATTGCATTTAAGTTACCTGGCACTTGCTCACTAAAGCAATTATATAAGTCAGCACTAAAAAATTAAAAGCACTACACCCTCACAAACTCCCCTTGAGTACCTTGTTCCCCATTGGCCCTTTTTTTCAATTATAAAGGAATTCCCAATACTATTCTAGCATGTCCAAAGGTCAGTTGTCAATCTCCTCTCCGGTCCAGATGGTGAATCTGGGAATCTTGAGGCAATGTTACAACTGCCTCATGTACACAGACAACCCTCTCCCCCTCCCAACAAATTCCAACACATGTGAGAGATGCAACCATATAGCCAAACTAGAGGCTAAGCTCTCTCAACTCAGTATTGGTGTAACCAGTCAGGAGGAGAAGGAAACCACACTCACTATAATTCCAGTCTCACATAGACCTACCACGACAGCAAACCAAACACATAAACACACAAAAACATACTCAGAGACTCTAAATAAAAATCTGCCTAAGCAGCAGAGACCTCCAAAGCAGACACCCAAGCAACCGCTACCCCAAAACAAAACACGTGCAACACATAGCTCACAAAGCCAGTGTGCCGAACAGTCACAGCCCTTAAAGCTAAACAACACACCTGATACACTTGTAATAGGTGACTCTATCGTCAGGCACACTGACGTCCCGCTCACCAGGCTGAACAAGGAGAAGGTCACGGTGAGCTGCCTGTCGGGCGCTAGGATCCACCACATAACACAAGCACTCAGGTCACTCCAAGGCAAGTACAAATATGACTCCGTCATTGCCCATGCTGGTGTGAATGACCTGAGACGTACCTCCCTGGACTACCTGAAAAGAGACATAGAGGAGCTCTCTGAGCATGTAGCCCAGGCCAGTATGACCCTGACCTTGAGTAGCATCTTACCCACACCAAGAATGATGCCACAATATGAAGACAAGATGATTAATTTCAACAATTGGCTTAGGTATTGGTGTCATTCAAAGGGGATCCAATGCCTGTCAGCCTGGGATGACATGCTCGACAAGCCACGATGCTTCGCTAGGGACGGCTTGCACTTGTCACCCCTGGGCTTTCGGATATTGGCAAAGGCTCTTGCTACCCCCATAGTTTCTTTTTTAGGCAAGGCTCAAAAGACAAACCCACCTCCATAGGTATCACAAGGGATAAGAAACTAAGAGTAATAACATCCAATGAACCACTCCTTGAGCCAAAAACCTACGACCACCATATAACAAACACCTTTATTCAGGCCACATAAAATGATCCACTGTACACAAAACGAGTCAGCAATCCAACAATCCAAAATGGTAAAATAATCCACAGGATAGGTCAAGCGCTTTCGTCGATAAACTTCATCAGAACAATTAATAGTAGGTACTAACACCATTTTTATATGTACCTAGTACCATCAATTGAAAAGAACCAATTCAAAATTAAAGTGACAGTGTGTTTTTAACCTTAAAAACTTAAACTCCCCAAACAAAACTATTTATCTTATAAAACATTCATTCAATTATACAAATCTTTTTAATAAAAAAATCTTTCTAATAAAAAATGTATTATTCTGAAAAATGAAGTTTTTTTAAAAAATGAAGTTTTTTTTAAAAAACTGAGGTTGTCAAGGTTGAATAAAAAGTTAAAACCAGTATCAAAACTGTGTTGCTCGATATCTCAATTCAGGTTTTAAGCTGATGTGTTCGTTTAAACCTGGGGGAACTGTTGCATTTAACCTCAACTGCCATCTAACCTCAGCCCGAAGTAACTGATTTCCCCAGTCACCCCCCCCAAAGTTCTTACCTACAATTTCCAAAATACCAAATCTAAAAAAATGGTCAGCATGGCTAACTTTAGTGTATTTATATAGGGCGTTGTTGTCATCCTTTTTCAAAATACTATACATGTGCTCGTATATTATCCTACTCAAACGCCTTTCTGTTTTTCCAACATAAAAGTGACCACAGGTCTGACAAACGGCTAAATATATTAAGCCCTGAGAGGTACATGTACCTGCCACAAAGTTGACTATTGTTTGGTTAGGTCCAAGTGAAACAGAGGGAGTGTCAATGATAAATTTACAATAATCACAGGCCCCACATTTGTGAGTACCTCTTCTAAGACTTCTTTTATCAGATGTTGGATTTTCTAAAAGGTTCTTTAGGTTCCTATTCACCCGATATGTAAATTGAGGGCTATCACCACTATTTTTAAGCAACTCCGTATTCCCTTTAAACATCGCCCAGTTGTTTTTAATTATATTTTTAACACATTGTGATGTCTCACCATAGGTTAATACCATGGTTTGTGTAAAATCTATATCTACACGTATATCTTGGCTAACCTTCTCCTCATCTTCACGTAATAGTGGTTTAAATCTAGTACCCCATTCGAAACACACCTGGTCCTTTATGTTGTTAATAAAACTCAATGGGTAACCTCGAGCCCCAAACATGTTGACCAGTTTTTCCACCTCTAGTTTGAATAGATCAAAATTTGAACACATACGGGCAACTCACACCATTTGCCCTTTTACTATGTTCCTCTTCACAAATATGGGGTGGCTACTTGAAAATTCCAAATAGTCATTGGAAAATGTTGGTTTTCGATATACACATGAAGTGAAACTGTTAGTACTCTCTTCTTTCATTAGTTTCACATCTAAATAATTGATGGAAGAATTTCCACTGTCACCAGTGAATTTAAAATAATCACAAATTCCATTCAAATAATCCAAGAATGTATCATGTAAATCACCACCCTTCCACAAAATAAAAACATCATCCAAAAATCTGAGGTAAATTGACCAATTTCCATTGTAAGGTGACCCAAAAATGTACTCCGTTTCCCATTTAAACATAACAAGGTTGGCAAACAGTGGGGCACAACTGTTTCCCATGGCTACACCCCTTGTTTGTCGGAAAAACTCACCACCAAAACAAAAAAAGTTGTTTTTAAGAATCACTTCCATCAATTCCAGAATGAAGTTGATAATACTGTGACTCAAACTAGTTTTTTCCACCAAAACATCATAAAAGAACTCAAGCCCCTTGTCATGTGGTATTGAGGTAAAAAGGTCAACCACATCTATGGTGGAAAAACAAACATTTTTGTCGTAGTACTGTCCCCTTAATCCTCCTGAGAAAATCCCATGAGTCAATTAAAATATGGTCAATAGGTACCAATGCCTCTCTGACCATACAGTCAATAAATACTCCTAATGGGTAGGTAATACTGTTCGGGCCAGAAATTATGAGCCTGTAAGGGGGGTCATAAACATCCTTATGTGTTTTAGGAATACCAAAGGCTATGGGGATAGTAGGATGTTCAACATTCAAAAAATTGAATATCTCCTCATTAATTGCACCTTGGTATAATGAATCCTCCAACAGCAATCTAATCTTTCTGTAAGAAATGTTAATTTCGTTCCTAGAAACACATTCATATTTTGTTTCATCTTGGAACATGCTAAAGATTCTATTGTTATAATCCTCTGTGTTTGCTATTACCATGCCCCCTCCCTTATCAGGTTTCATGAACCTGATATCGGTGTTACCTCTGAACCTGTCCAAAAGACACTTCTCTGTCTTACTTAAATTGAAAACTTTTGACTTATGCTCACTAATCTTATGACAAATCTCTTGAGAGCATACATTTTCGAAAGAATTTAATAGAGGGTGTAGTGGAGGGTTGAAAACTCTTTTTCTTAACACAAACATTTGTTCTTTCCTTAGTGTGTTGTGAATCTTTAAATAAGAATTTTAAATTTAACTTCCTCACAAACAATTTTAATTCAATTAATGTGTCACAAATATTTTCCTTAAAAGCTGGAACAAATTTAACCCCTTTCATAAGCAAATGAAACAGGTCTCTATTAATTTCAACCTCAGCGTAGTTAAAAATGTTAAATCCCCTATAGGTGTAAACTAAACCATTGTTTTGAACAACAATTGTTTCATCTGTTCCTGGGTCAGAACAATTAACATCATCTAAACCTGATGGTAACTGTTCTTTCTCCACATGTTTTGATTTCTGTAGCTGTTCCGTCTCCCACCCCCGCCTGTTGCCCCTAAAAAACTACTATTGTCTTCCCTATGTTTGTATTTGTCCTGGAGCCTTGCTGATCTTCTAAGGGGTGGGTAGTCAGAATCATATGTGTTATTAATATTGTTTAATCTACCACCTTGCATAGCCCTATAATGGCTCCCTTCATTATCAAGCTGTCTATCAAGTAGTTCTTCTCCTTCCAAATATGCTTTAGGGAGTGGGTATGCAAGGTGGTTTTTATACTCCTATTCATCTTAACGAATGTTTAGATAAAAAGAGAGTTCCTAAGGGACTCAGAGTTTTTAGGTTCCCTAATGGCATTAAAAAGGGACAACCCGAATGTTTGGAGCTTTTACAAATGTTTGACAGACACGGGTTGTAACTAATTGAGTTTATTATAAAAATTAACAACAAGCGAATTTCTGAGTATTTAAAAGATGTTGATGAATTGAACAGTTTGATTTTAATGGACAATGATTTTGATAGATATAACCATAAGTATAATGTTTTATTTGACAAAGTAGAAAATGAAATGAATGTTAACATAGAGAGGAAAAAGAAGAAGTTGTCAAGGGATGAATAGATAAATAGTTTTGTTTGGGGAGTTTAAGTTTTTAAGGTTAAAACACACTGTCACTTTAATTTTGAATTGGTTCTTTTCAATTGATGGTACTAGGTACATATAAAAATGGTGTTAGTACCTACTATTAATTGTTCTGATGAAGTCTATCGACGAAAGCGTTTGACCTATCCTGTGGATTATTTTACCATTTTGGATTGTTGGATTGCTGACTCGTTTTGTGTACAGTGGATCATTTTATGTGGCCAGAATAAAGGTGTTTGTTATATGGTGGTCGTAGGTTTTTGGCTCAAGGAGTGGTTCACTGGATGTTATTAGTGGTTGTTGCCACTCTTTACACACCTTTTTGGTAAACTAAGAGTAATGCTACTTCAACGCCAGAAGTCTAAACCTCAAGATGCATGCACTTGAAACTCTCCTTAGCATGGAGAACATCGATATCTGTGCAGTAACAGAAACCTAGTTCAAGGCTCCCGAGAGCACCCCAGCACTACCAGGTTATACCTCATACCATGCTTTCTGGCCTCAAAACTTGGACCAAACCAGAAAAGGAGGGGGAGTATCAATATTCGTCAAAGATACCCACACCTCCAGGTTGCTGGCACAGCACGAAGCATCAGAGACTATCCATGTGCAACTAACAGTGGGTAAAACTGACTTCCAGTTTATAGCCTGCTACAGACCACCCTCCCAAACCCAGGAACCCCACTCGGCCTTCCTCAGAACACTGGAAAATATGAAGGTCTCTCCAAACACCATTATATTGGGCGACTTCAACTACCCAAACATAGACTGGGAGCATTACTCTAGCTCAAACACCCTAGCTCAAAGGTTCCTAGAATTTATAAACTCAAATGCTATGGAACAACTTGTTACCACTCCTACAACATGGGAACTCTATGCTCCAGACCAGAAGTGTATCCCTCACTGGTAAGATCAGACCATAAACTAATCTCACTGGATATTCACATCCTGACCCCACCCCCTGCCCAGAAAACCACAGTGAAAAACTTCTCTAAAGCAAATTTCACACTCCTCAAAACTGAGATGGAATCCTTCAAAGCTCCCGGGCCTGTGGAAAATACGGCCCAGACCGCAGAATCCTTTATAAACGCATTCTATGAACACCTTCAGGAATGCATGGATCATGCAATGCCAAATAAAACCAAGACCCGATCCTCCAAAGGCAGACATCCTGTCTGGTGGACCCCAGCCATAAACAAACTATACACTAGAAGGAGTAAGCTACTACATGATAGAGCAAAATCCCAAAAAGGGAAGGCATCTCTGATAAGTGTTAGCAAAAAACTACGGGCACTCAAAGTCGTCTAAGGCCAGCTTCGAGAGAAAAATTGCACAGGACACTAAGGGTAATCACAAGGCTTTCTTTAGTTATGTTAGGAACCTGGGTGGGAATT
This sequence comes from Protopterus annectens, assembly GCF_019279795.1. NCBI lineage: Eukaryota > Metazoa > Chordata > Ceratodontiformes > Protopteridae > Protopterus > Protopterus annectens. The sequence continues at coordinate 787,382,141 of NC_056731.1, read as the reverse complement.
CCCAGATATGCTCAGAATTAGTCCAAAATGACAAAAAATACACCGAACCCACAGACATTGCCAACATCCTAGCTGACAGGTTCAGCGCAAACTCCCCCCCTCCCCACCAAAAGGGTAAATATCTATCCCAGCAGAGTGCTGCCCCCCGACATCTCAGATGCTCAGGTAAGAGCCGCCCTCTCCAAAGCAAAAAACACAGCATCAATGGGACCAGGCGGTGTCCCGGGCTGCGTCCTACATGAACTCCAAGAAGAGCTAAACCCAAACATAAAACTACTGTTCAATCTCAGCCTTACCACAGGATATGTACCCAAAGAGTGGCGTACAGCAACAGTGGTCCCTCTCCACAAAGGTGGTGCCTCAACGGATCCTGGAAACTATCGCCCCACAAGCCTGACTAGCTTGGTCTGCAAAGCTATGGAAAGGATCATCATGGACCTCATAAATAAAGATATTGGGGACCTACAGACACTGGATTCTACCCAGTTCGGCTTTGTTAAGGGCAGATCCTGCCTCTTAAACCTGGTCGATTTCTTTGAAACAGTCACCAAGGCCATTGACGAGGGGAAGGTGGTCCACACAGCCTACCTGGACCTCGCAAAAGCCTTCGATACAATACCCCATTCGGGCATTATAGATAAGCTCACCAGCTTAAATATAAACCCCTATGTCACTAGATGGGTTGCAAACTGGCTCAAGGACAGAACCCACATAGTTAGAATTGCTGGAGCCATGTCAGACTCCAAACCAGTTACAAGTGGCATCCCACAAGGCTCAGTCTTGGGACCTCTCTTGTTCGGTATATATTTCTCGGAGGTACAGACCAACACGGAAGGACTGTGGCTGACCAAGTTCGCAGATGACTGCAAACTGGGCGCCATAATCGACTCTCCAGCCGACACAAGCATCCTCCAAAAGGGCCTCATAGAAACAGACAACTGGTGCCAGAGCCATGGCCTCAAGCTAAACGCCAAAAAGTGTATAGTCATCCCCTTTGGCAAAAACAAAGTGCCCACAAATTACCACATAGGTGGTAATCCATTAAGTACGGAAGAAGTAATTAGGGACCTGGGGACCCAAGTTGATAGCAATCTCTCATTTGACAACCACGTGGCCAAAGTGGTTAGAAAAACATTTTATATAGCCCACCTAATCATGAAGGGATTCACATCTAAATCAGGGGAGGTCATCGGGCCCATAATTGAGTACAATGCCCCTTTTGGGATGTACCTTACCAGACACCTGCAGCAACTGGAAAGACCCCAAAAGTACCTCACCAAGAGGATCAAAGGGCTCAAACAGATGCCATATGCTGCCCGGTTAAAGAAACTCCAGCTCTACTCAGTGGCATACCGCCTGCTCAGAGGCGATCTGTTCCTGACGTATAAAGCCATGTCCAATCCAGAATTAATGGACGTGCTGCACCTCAGAAAATCCAAATCCCATCGAGCTACGCGCTCGAGAGACTTGAACCTCAGCACTGAAATAAATAGGACATGCTGGAGTGACAGATTCATAACCCAGAGGCTCCCTTCACTCTGGAATAAAATCCCAGTCCAGGTTAGGCAGAGTCCCTCATTGACTCTCTTCAAGAGGAATCTTGATGAGTGGATGGGGGATCGTAGGTTTACCCCGGGTATCACTTCTGTGTCACTGTTAGACAGAGGCACAGTATACTAACCTCGAAAAAGGGCATAGCAAAATTAATTTAAAATGGGTGGCGAAAGCCAAACACACTCTGGCTAGGCTTATAAATGCCCTAGGGCAGATAGCCTAGTATGAACCTATGAACCTATTAGCAGAGAAAAATAAGGGTCTCTCAAATTCAAGGATATAACTTGTATGGTACTCAAGAAAAGTTAGGTTTATTTGTGGATGAGATTTATTTGTGGATGATATTATTTTGTAATTGATAAATCCAGAAAAGGGCATTTTGGTGTTTTGGAATATTTTGGGAAGGTTAATATCTTTTCAGGATATTAAATTAGTAAAGATAAAATAAAGGCTATAGTGATAAAACTATGTACTGCACGTGAACTGTCTCGGCAATACCCAAACATATGAGGAATGATATGATGAAGTATATGGATTAAAACAGAAAAAAGCAGTTTGGGCACTAATGAAAGAACAAAATCCTTAATTCCAGCGAACTCCTTTATTAATCCAAAGTATGTAACACAAGCATAAAAATCAAAGAATCAGGTAAAAAGCATAAATGCATTAATGTATCACCACATTTTCTTTCTTTTACAGACTTCATCAGATGAACAGACTACTCTTAACCTCTATAATATATACCTAACATCATTATCAGCCACCAATGAATCACAATGTCCCAATAAAAGAATTAAATAACCTAAAAGAGCAAGTGAATAAATATCCTTTAAAAGTTACATTATAAAATTTACAAATATAATAAAACATAGTATATAAATCTATATATACAAGTGATTACTATCTAAAACCATATATAATGTAAATTTTTTTTTTAATTTAAGTAAATAATATTAAAAATTATCATCAGTAACACAACTCTGCCCATGTCATAGGTGTTACTTCTAAAATTCACACTCCCTCTACTGACTATTATAAAAAGTACTTTATAACTTGGCAGCCCTAACCTTAAGTACAGGGGCAATAGAAATCATTTCATTTAGGCCTGGAAATCTATTTGCTTCTAGCACAATCTGCCAATATAATTCCACATACTCTAATTGTGCTTCCCATGGGCCATCCGTAATGTCTGTTACTACTGTTTCTAAAACATGGAATAGGAATTCAGCACCCTCACAAGATAAAGTATGTATGTATATATATATATATATATATATATATATATATATATATATATATATATATATGGGGATTATTACTATTTTTATTTTTAATATCATATCTATGTTCGTATATTCTTTTTTTCAGTTTTCTCTCAGTTTTGCCTATACAGAATGCATTGCATTGGTTACATAGTGCAACATATACCACCCTATTTTGTTAACAGTTACTATATGTAGTTCCTCTAACTAACTTGTCCCTTGCTTTAATATCTAAATTACTACCACTTGGAATAATGAAGACTGCTTACAACACCTACACTTGTACGTACCAGCTTTTCTCTGGTCGCTAATGGTCCCTCGCTTATTACTCTCAGTAATAATATTAATACTGAAAATGTTTCTATAAATACAGTTTAAAGGTTTATCAAATATGTTATCTAGATCTGAAATGTTAGCAAATCTAGCCCATTCTTTTTCAATTATTCTTTTTACAGTTTCAGCACCCCCATCATAATTTCTTATAAAAGCTCACTCATAATTTGCATTTTGAATTTGGTTTTGACTGAATATATTTTTGTTGGTACTGTCTTTTCCTAACAATGGTCCAAAACTTTCATTCCTCCCTTTTATTAATTCATTTTTAACTTCAATCAATCTTGGTGGGTATCCACTTTCTATATACATGTTAGTCAACAAGTCACATTCCTTTTTAAAAACATTGTCTTCAGAGGTCATTCTGTTTGCCCTCACAAACTGACCTTTTACTAACCCCCTTTTTTGGTAATAATGGGTGCCCCCTAATGTAATACAAATAGGAGTTAGAAAAAGTTGGTTTCCTGTATACTGTGGACCTAAATGTTCCTCCTCTCTTATAAATTGTAAAATCCAAATTAATCTCATCTCTATTTATATTATAATTAAACTTAAGAAAATTTGTAGTATGAGATATGTATTCAAAAAACTCCAAAAACTTGTTCTCATTATTGGTCCAGAATATACAAATATCATCCAAATAATGCCCTTGTAGGTTCCAACAATCAACATACCTAGAGTTAAAGATGTATTTATCTTTCCAGTGTGAGAGAATAATATTCTAAAAAGTGGGCTACACCTGGCTCCCATTGCACACCCTTCTTTTGTTGAAAGAATTCTCCCTCAGAATGAATACATTTATTTTTTTAATATCAATTTCTTCATTCTTAACATCTTTTTTAATTATGTTTCAGTGGCAATAACTATAGTGGGGGAGAAGATGATGATACCGGCATGGATGCCATGTAATTTATTGCAAATACTTCTGAGATTTGTATTGAGAATTACTAAGTTGCAGTGACAGTTAAAGAGAGGAGAAGTAGAGGTATGATTTGTGGATGACATTGGAGGGTGAGTCTGTGGGAGATTAGAGAGGCCAGGGTTAGGTTGTATATCTGGACAGAGTTGCAGAAGTGCAATGGTGCAATATTGTGAGAGTAGCTCTTTAAACTTACATTTCTTATTGTTTGAAATGAACTGCTGAGCTTGGTCTACTTTGAAGTATCTACAACTGAAGAGGTCTAAATAACCTGTATTATATAGTTTATAAGGCATGGAGTAGAAATAGGAGCCTCATTTTGTACCCCACATATTTTATCCGTTTTTTTCTTGTCACCCACTAATTACACTCAGCCCTATCAACTTTTCCCAACAGCCTTGTCTTTACACGCGGTTGAGCGTTGTTTTACATGGCCATGTGTTGTAGTATTTAAAATGTTTCAAATGCAAACGAAATGCTACTAGGTCTAATCATATTAGCCTGCACCAAGTAACTGCTCAATCAATGCTACGAACTCCTGCAGTTCTAGCAACTACCTCCATAATTCTAAGTAGCTGCAAGTATTTTTTTGCAAAACTGTACCTTGCCAAAGATATCATCCCCCAACTGGCACAGAGCAGCTGATAGTCTCTGGTAGCAAGCACTCCTGCTGGGGCTAGCCCTGCTCCGTTCGCACCTCTACCCTACCCCCATTACCACACACCCCATTAAAATTTCCTTTATACTATCAACTCCCTCACCTTCTTCCCCCATTGCCCACTGACAAACAACTTCCTATCAAACTCTGCATTGCATCACTTCCTGTCCCTTCCCTTTTCCCATTTTCTACTGGCTAACTAGCTTCCTACCTAGTTCTATACCTTCACTTTCCTTCCCTGAATTCCTACTATACCCATCCTCTTACCCTCTTTCAAAAATCCAATACGTTATCTTTACTACCTCACTCCTCTTTTTTCTAACTACTCTAACCTCATATCACTTTCACCTTCCTTCTCCACTACTATACTCTTCTACCTCCTATACCTTTGATACTCATTCTTCACCATCCTTCTATGGTATCTCTCCAGCCCTAATTAACCTCCCCAACTCTTGTCTTCATAAGCTGACTAGATTTCAAATACTCCCGCCTACCTACAAATCTAAACCCAGGCTATACAAGCTACATTTATGTATCATTTTACTCTCTCTGCCCTCTGACAACTTACTTATATCTGGCGACAGCCACCCTAACCCTGGCCCCTCTCCCTCTAGGCACCTACCTCCCCCTCTTCTACTACTAGCTCTTATGCTGAATTCAACTGTATCTAAACACCTAGCTATATACTCCCTAAATATTCAAAGCCTAACCAACAAAATCACTGAGTTCCACGCCTGGATAGCCCATTCAACCCCTCACATCCTTTGCTTATCGGAAACCTGGCTTAAGCCACATATCACTAACAATGAAATTCTTCCACCAGGCTACAATATCTACCATTCAGATAGACTCCCCAAAAAAAGGGGGGTAGTGTTGCCATCCTTCACTCAAATAGCCTCAACCTCTCACCCTTCCTCACATCCATCCTGGACTTTCACCTAGCTGAACTCATTATCATAAACTGCCACCTTAAACCACACAAAAATCTAGCTATTACCTCCAGCTATATCCCTCCTGAAAGCAACTTGCCCACCCTAGAAAGAATCCTATCATGGTTTTCCCATAACATACCCTACGAAACCCTCACCTTAGGAAATGTCAAACTTGACTGGTCCAAACTCAAAACTGACTCCCCTCAAATCAGTATAAACCTGCACGGTTACTATCAACTTATAACTTTCCCTACCCAATTGCATAAAAACTCAACCTCTAGCTCTATAATAAACTTGATACTTACCAAATCCCCCGCCCTTTATCACAACCCCACTACTCTACTAGACCAACTTAGCGACCACCTACCCACCCCCGTCCATAGATGCACCTCCCAACCTCCCAAACCTAACCTTTATAGAGACTGTCACAAACTCTCTAACTTCAATATAACCCTATTCAACTCTATTCTATCTTCTACTGACTGGTCCAGCCTTAAACAAATCCTTCTAAATGACACAGAAAATAGTTTCAATACCATCTTTCTGAATACCCTAAACTTCCTTGCTCCCTCTAGAAAGATTAGAATAAAATCCAATTATGTTCCTTGGCTTTCCAAAGAAACTAAATCCCTTATGAGCCAAAGAAATAAAGTTTGGAAAGCCTGGATCAAAACTAAGGAATTACCATTGCTTCATATATATATATAGACGTCTCAGAAATCTCACTAAGAAACAAACCAATGCTGATAAAAAGTCCTTCTTTAACTCTGCTCAACTTAATAGCAAATCCAACTCCCGTAAGTTTTTTCGACCATTAATACAATGATTTATCCTGGCTGCCCCTCAAACCCCTCCCCCTACCCTAATACATCCCTTCTGGAAACAGATACCCTACTCAATAAACACTTGATCAACACTATTCAGGCACTCTTACCATCCAATGGTAACTCATATAACAATAATGCTTTCTCCTTTCATCCTGTTCCTACTTCTTACATCCGATCTCTTCTTATGCTAAAACCCTGCTCCCCTTCCACTGATAATCTACCCCCTACCTTCCTTAAACTGGCTGCTGACTCAATTGCTTACCCACTGTTTATACTGATCAATAGGTCCATTCAGGAATCCACTGTACCTACCCTTTGGAAATCCTTTTACACTATTCCTCTATACAAAGGTGGTAACTCCACAAACCCATCTACTACCGTCCCATAGCTATTCTATCCCCCCTCTCTAAAGTTCTCGAAAAATGCATCCACTCACAACTACTAAAATACCTCATCAAACACAGTCTTCTCACACCCACCCAGCATGGTTTTCACCCCAACCACAGCACAACTACTGCCCTCCTAACCTTAACCCATACTATTGCTGAGGCCCTAGATAACAACAAACGCATTTCTTGTCTCTTCCTTGACCTTTCCAAAGCATTTGATACTGTCTCCCATCCCCTACTGCTATCTAAACTTCTATCTTCCTCCTCCTCTACCTGGTTCTCCAGTTACTTATCCTGCAGGCAGCAGTCTGTTAAATGGCTCTCTTCCTCTTCTCCATTCTTACATGTCCCAACAGGGGTTCCCCAAGGCTCCATCCTAGGTCCCCTCCTGTTCAATATCTTCACCAATGACCTCCACACATCTTGTAAACAATCCTCCCTCATCCAATATGCCGACGATTCAACTCTCATCTCTATCTCTGATAACATCTCTGAACTCCATACACTCACTCAACATACCTTTTCATCTACTGAACAGTGGCTAACCAGCAACCTACTCATCCTCAACCCAAAAAAGACCAAACTCTTACTATTTCTCCCCCAGTCTCTCACTCACCACAAATCCTACTTTTCTATCACTTCTTCTATCACTTCCTCTAATAACACAATTATTAAACCCGAACCTCACACTAAACTCCTAGGAGTCATCAACAATGAACTCAAATTTAATATGCGCCTTCTCCAATGTATAAAAAAAGACAATCCAGAAACTAGGTTTACTATATCGTAACAATAAATTTCTAATTCCAAATGCTAGGCTCTCCCTTGCTCAAGCTCTCCTCCTCCCCTCCCTTCTTTATGTTGCCTGTGTTCACCAGCATTCAAACCACAACTTTAAATAAACTCCAACAAACTTACCATAAGATTGCTAGATTTATCACCAACTCTCCATATAATACACATCATTGCCTAGCCCTTACATTCCTCCACTGGCTTGAATTCCACCATTTACTGTTGCTATCACAACTTCAAATGTTACACTTCATACTCTATAAACCTTCATCCTGCCCTGCTCTCTCTTCCTTCATCTCTATCTACACACCTTCGCGCACTCTCCGTACCTCTAATCAGCAACTACTACACACCTACTAACCTAAAACTGTAGTAGGCAAACTCTCATATAAATACTCCATCGCCCAAACTTGGAATAAACTTCCTAGAGACATATGTTCTACCATTCACCTATCCCACTTTAAAGAAAAACTCAAACTGCATCTGCTTAACTTCAAACTCTGTCCGTGTCACGCCCCAAATTAACCCTCACTCCCCCCTCATTGTGTACCTTCCCAGTAACCCCCTCTCAACATTAGTATTCCCTCTATTTGTGGATACTTTCTCTGCTTTATACCCGTATCTGATGGATCAAACTCTTATTGTAAATATGTAAATAAACCACTACTCTGTAAACTTAAGAAAGACATAATTACAACTGTTTGCATTTTTTTGCTATTGTAATTTCAAATGTTATTGTATAATTCAATTTCTTATCTAATGTTAATGTAAATGATGTCATTATTTGTTTTTTCTGTAACTATCTTTTTTTTTTTTTTTGGGAGCTTTTCTCCTTGGGTCTCCACTGAAAACAGGCCACAAGCCCAGCTGAACCAACCCGGTTAACAAATGTCAATAAATAAATACATTTTGGAAAAAACTGTATTGGGGTAGTTAGGTGTATTCTGGTGTGATAAAGGTGTACGGGAGGGTGTAATTGCCTGAATAAGAAGAGTTACCTACTTTCTCACTACACTGTGGATGATTATTAGCCACCATAACACAATACTAAAGGAGGTAAGGCTTGAGAGGCACTTAGGTTAGCTACTGGGAGAGCAGTGGAAGAAATATATTATGGTGTTATGGAATAGAAGTGATTTTGTCTGGAAGTTATAATATGAGTTAGCGAAAGAGGGACGGTCAACAATTATATTTCTCAATCTGAATTGCCTAAACATAACACCTTGCTAAATGTAATGCTATTGGTAGCAATAAAAAAAAAGAACTTTTAGAAAATGGAAATCAAAATCCATGCCAAGAGTAACTTGAAGTATTTAATATTATAAAGAAAAAAATTGGAAGTTGGATCGTTAGAAAGGGAAGAAGAAAAATAACATAGAAAATACATGGAGGAACTTGGGGAAGAAACAATAAATGTAGAGTAACCTTCGGTAGAAAGAGTGACATTTAAGTGAATGAGGGGCTGAGCAATTACGTAATGCTGAAGTGAATGATAAAGGAAACTAATGGGAAAAAAAATGACTGTGCCCCCACCATAGCTCTAATGCGTACCCATATCATTGTCGAAATTGGGTATCTAATAAAATAGCCATCCCTCATTAGCAAAAGGATTGGATTATTCCACATTAAAAAAAAAAAAAAAAAGGACTTGGTGTGAAGACAAGGGCTTGCTAGCCACAATCTCGTCATTAAGTCACCAAAAGACTTAACACTAATAACAAGACAAAAATTAAAAACATTTTCACTTGAGGATCATGTAACAGAAGAACAAAATAAATAAGAAACAGCAACTAGTTTAACCCTGGTATCATTCTTAGTATTTAATTTATTTATTTGCTTTTGTTAACCAGTAAAGTCCACTGGGCTGAAATGAATGTCCAATTACTTTCTCACAAAAATACTCATTTAAAGATGGAAGATTTCTATCTCCAAAACGAGGAACAGTAGCCCTAATAATGTGGAACAAATGGGCAAAATGTGAAACATGCTAACAAATTCAACAGGGAAGGGCATGCAATGGTTAAAATACGCTGGTTTTACTTCTAAAAACGATTTTTAATGACTTAATAGGATTTATTTCTATTTACCATGGATATCAGTTAAAAAAAACTTGCTAACATTAATTGTGTGACAGACCCCTTCAATGTGAAACATCTTTTTACTACTCCAAATGAGGTACGTTCCTCGTAATGGGGTACATTTGAGAGCTAAAAAGTAAGTTGTTGGGACAAGATCGGGTAAACACAACAGTGAGATCTCAAAAACAAATAATATCATGAAGTAAGATATAATGCTATCATTGCCGAATATTTACAAGTACATTTAAACGTGTACAGCCTTGTATATTATTTTACTTACTTCGTGAATTCTACGTCTTATCTACTTCCTTTATGGATTCAGAGGAGCTGTCAGTGTCTTTCTATGGTCTCACTGACTGCTCAAACTCAAAGCAGCCGCCACACTCTCCCCCGGAAACAATCTCATAATGTGTCAGAGGTCGTGATACGCCAAAACACAGTGATGGCTTCCCTTGTGTGGAATTCAGGATAGCTAATTATTTGGATGAGCTTTGTGGTAAGAAATGGGGAAGAAGCACAAAAAGCACAAATCAGAATGGCGAACCTTTGACGGTGAGTCATATTCCAACATTTGAGTTAAATGCATTAAAGTTTCCACTTGCTTTTAAATATATTCTATCCTCACGCATCAGCGTTTGTTCTGTGTTTTATAATCACAACAGTTAAGAATACTGGGTTTTTCTAATTAACAGTAGCGTGAACTGCGGAAGTAGTACTTTTCGTTCTTACTAATAAATAGGATTGTACTGACTGAAATCGTTCTATAAAATTATTTGTTTACTATGAAATGGTTAGTTATGCGTGGTTTAGTCCAGTGATCTCCCGCTTCTTCTAAAGTGTAGTTCTTATTCAGAGAACCTGTGTCTTCAAGCTAGCCTAAAACAAATGTAAATATTGTAAATAACAAAATTGTACTATGTGTCCACGATTTTATGCCTGTTTCTCTTGCATGAAATGAAATTGTAAAGGCTATTTCTTTTCCACAATTGTACCTGTAACTAATATATGTAAAGCAAACTTTTTTGTAACTAAACTATGTAACGTGGAGCTTTTCTTCTTTTCCACAATTGTACCTGTAACTAATATATGTAAAGCAAACTTTTTTGTAACTAAACTATGTAATGTGGAGCTTTTCTCCCAGGGCCTCCACTGAAGACGGGCTCTCTGAGCCCAGTGGACCTCCCCGATCATCAAACTGTAATTAAATAAATAAGTAATATTTTAAAGTAGTAATCAAGTCATTTCAGTAAAATTGCAATTCCTGTTTTCCACTGAGCACTGTGCAATAAGTGGCAAGGAAACCATTCGTCTGGGCTTGCAAAACATAACATGTAAGTACAGTTTTACATTTGTGCAAGTTTGGTTGGTTTAACTGGCAGCTGATTAAGTAGCAAATGATGCAAGTTAAAATGGCATTGAAAATTGACCAGCTGGGTTGTAGTATTATTCGCCCACAAAATCTGTTTAATTCACAGCTCCGCCCCCTTCTCCCAAAAAGGACATCGCAGTAGGATCTTCCATTCAAGACCTGTATTTTCTTTAAAAATTTCGATCAGGTCCTTAAAACATTATTTGTATGACTGCATGGTGATATTGAAGTGTATTAACCCACCAGTTAGTTCGTGCAGGAATGGGTGTGGCCTGTGACAAGGCAGCGGACAGAGTTTCAAAATGTAAATATGCCATGATTGACAAGGAATCAATGCACACAACGAACTCCATCCTCGTCAAAATTACTTTCTCCTTTTTCAGGGAGGCAAGCCCCCCTGCACCCCCCCCCCCCACACCTCCTGCTGAACAAGTTTTGTGCAACGGAGATGGTACTGCATATAATTTCAGCTGTTAGTAACAGTATTATTTAGAGAAACAGTTTTGTGGTGCGAACTCTGCCCGATTGACTGACTGAAATGTGATGGACAACAGGTATTTTAGTTTTATGCCCTTAATAAAACATTTCTTTATTGTTAGTGAATGTCTACAATAAAACATTGGGTTGCTTTCGGCACAGATGCTGAATATTAATCACATTGCAATGTGTCAGGTGGGGTTTGGGCGGGGCTTCCTACTGCGCATCTGTTGGGTTAATACACTTCAAAATCACCTGACGGCGATATTTAAGTGCATTAACCCACCAGTTCGTGCAGGAATGGGTGTGGCCTGTTTAACAAGGCGGCGGGCAGAGTTTCAAAATGTAAATACACCATGATTGACACGGAATCCATGCACACAACGAACTCCTTCCTCGTCAAAATTACTTTCTCCTTTTTCAGGGGGGCACCCCCCACACCTCCTGCTGAACAAGTGTTGTGCAACGGTGCTGGTACTGCATATAATTTTAGCCATTAGTAACAGTATCGTTTAGAGAAACAGTGTTGTGGTGTGAACTCTGCCCGACTGACTGACTGAAATGTGATGTACAACAGGCATTTTAGTTTTATGCCCTTAGTAAAGCATTTCTTTTTTGGTAGTGAATGTCTACAATAAAACATTGGGTTGCTTTCGGCACAGATGCTGAATATTAATTACATTGCAGTGTGTCAGGTGGAGTTTGGGCGGGGCTTGCTACCACGCATCTGGTGGGTTAATACACTTCAGAATCACCTGACGGAGATATTGAAGTATATTAACCCACCAGTTAGTTCGTGCAGGAATGGGTGTGGCCTGTTTGACAAGGCAGCGGGCAGAGTTTCAAAATGTAAATACACCATGATTGACACGGAATCCATGCACGCAGCGAACTCCATCCTCGTCGAAATTACTTTCTCCTTTTTCAGGGGCCAAGACCCCCCCCCCCCACACACACACACCTCCTGCTGAACAAGTGTTGTGCAACAGTGCTAGTACTGCATATAATTTCAGCCATTAGTAACAGTATCGTTTAGAGAAACAGTTTTGTGGTGTGAACTCTGCCCGATTGACTGACTGAAATGTGATGTACAACAGGCATTTTAGTTTTATGCCCTTAGTATAACATTTCTTTTTTGGTAGTGAATGTCTACAATAAAACATTGGGTTGCTTTCGGCACAGATGCTGAATATTAATTACATTGCAATGTGTCAGGTGGGGTTTGGGCAGGGCTTGCTACTGCGCATCTGGTGGGTTAATACACTTCAAAATCACCTGACTGCATTTTGTTAAATATCGTGGAAAGGATTGCAGCTCCTTTGGAGGCTTCTGTGTCTGCATTGCCAGGTTTGCCTTTCTCTCCGCGACACTGTTATTTTGTTTACAAGCACAGCATTAACCTAATAAGTTTAATGACAATGGTTGGACCTTGCAAGATTGGATCCCTGAGGGACCTGCACTTAATTTTTTTTATTATGGGAAGTTAGTGGCAGCTACATACCTCTCAATTATCCCAGATTTTGACTCGCATTTTAGCGCTTTCTCTTAATCTCTTCTAAAATTGGTGACTTTTAGAGAAACAATTGTGAATTACACTTAATTAATAATATAGATGGTTTACTTCTCAAAATATGTATTACTTCATATTCCCTAGTTGTTGTTGTGTCTTTCGGCTTATCCCAGTTAGGGGTCGCCACAGCGGAACTCCGGTCTGCTAATGATTGGCAGTAGATTTTTACGTACTGAGTTGCCAGCCCTAACGTACAACCTTCAACGAAGGCACGCCCATTCACACATGCCTCCACACAGAAGACGCTCTAGCTGAGAATCGAACGCGACGATGTCTTGCTGTGAGGCGACATTTCAAATCTGCCCCTAAGTCCTTTGAGATTTATCCCCAATTGGCTGAGAGCTGTGGGCAGATAAGTCACAATCAGTGGAAAAAAACTCACTTATTTCAACTGGTAAATGATGGAGTTTCTTGTGCCATGCATTCTGGTTGGCTGCTCTTCAGCCACGTAAGGTGTTCAAGTCTTAATATGTTTCTTCATGGGGGGGTGCAAGCAGCCATGGTGAAAATTGAGAAACTGAAGACTTTTGTTCCTGGGATTGATTTTTGAATTTTTTTTTCTCTAACTATATGCCAGTAAGAAGAAGCTGATACATATTTGTAGGAATACTTTTGGATAGGCAATTCATTTTGACACACTGTAGCAGCTTCCTAATCAGGTTGTTCTGGCTAGTAACCTATGTTTTTGGAGTATGTTGGGCATCCTAAACTTTGTTTTGCGTGTGTTATCTTAATAAATATTGTTTTAATGCTTATAAAATGTGAAAGTTCTGAAAAACTTGCTCACATGCAATTGCAGTGTCTTAACAAATCATATTTTTATTTTTGTGTGGATTGACCTGAAGGGAATAAAGACTTGGGGAGGAAGGTATAAATTGCACAGATGTTGGCACCATTGAGGACCTGAAGCTAGTGCAGTATATCATATTAATGGAGGAAGCAAACAACATATCAGCCAGCAGGGCTGTACCACTTCTAAGGAAAACTTTACTCGTCAGTTAAATTTGAAGTTGTATATTTATATATGGACGGACAGTCTGATACCAGGACAGAAAAAATTAAGATGGAGAATGGATGAAAAGATGCTTAAACTGAGAAAGTGACAGGGACACAAAAGTATTGTCCTTTTTAATAAGGTGTTGGGGTTAAATTAAAAGACCATAAAGTGGAGGTTAAGACTAGGTTTATGTGAAAACAGAATATGTGACACAAATTCTTTGGGATACAAGGGGTATGGTGTTTGAGGGCAGAAGAATGCCTGGGGTTGTATTTTTAAGAAGGGGAGTGACATCATGATGATGTTTGAAGTTTAGGCTGGTAGAGCACTAAGTGGTAGACTTTTGTAATTCAAGAGTAAAATCCTACTATTGACCATTCCCTGGTGAAAGACAAGTAGTGTTGCAGGAGCTTATAGCTTTTTTAGGTTAGGTGGCTTGAACAGTTAATGTGGGCTAAAACAAAGGAAATAGGGCTTGGATAAGGTGGAAGTAAGATTGCATAAAGAACTTTTGGAAGAAGAGTTGAGTTTGTGTCATTTAGATGTCACCTGTAGAAGGGAAAACCTTGGAACACCAATTTTCTATTTGGAAGTTTGTGTTTTGAATACCTTAACAGTTAATATTTCCATACAGATAAGGTACTATTACACGTGAATAAAATTTTGACGGACCCTGGTGTAAAGGTGGACACTGATTTTTGTAGGATTAATTCTGATAAATGTTTTGGGCAGGATTTAGACAGGTGGATGAGAATCGTTTGGTAGGAGCACTTAAAAGATCTATTTACTTTATGATGCTGTATTGGGTAGATTGAAACTAGGCAGTATGACAGGACTGCATTTTTAGAATGAAGATAGCGTGAAGAAGGGAAGTTGATAGGCTTGGCTAGCTTAAAAATCAGTCGGTCTAGAAGGGATTAAGTTAAGGAAAATAAGTTGTTGGCAGGCAGATTTTTGAAAGGTGCAAAAAGACATTTTTGAAGTGACGAGAGGTAGTTGTATTTAGTGGAAGGCAAGGGGAGAAATTTTAGCTTTTACATTTTTTTCAGGACACGACAGTGAAAGATTAAATTAATATTTTTATTTGCATTTCATGGAAAGTATGTTTAAGGACTTTAAGAAACTTTGAAAAGAAGGTTTCCTGACTGTGAAGTTCTGGAAAGTGTAATTTGTTTGTTTCCCTGCCTAGATTAGATGTGTGTTTGGTTAATGAAGATCAAAAGGTGAGGCTACATAGAATTATTCACTAGAATACGTTCATGTTTTAGGTAAGGTAAATCGTCAGAATGTTATTGTAGTGTGAGGCTGCATAGAATTATTCACTGGAATAAGTTCATGTTTTAGGTAAGATAAATCATCAGAATGTTATTGTAGTGTTAGATTTGTATCTGGTTTATAAATGAATAACAGATTGGTAGCATAGAATTTTTTGTAAAGAGTAATGACTGGTTATTGAGTCGTCATGAATTTGAAAAAGTTTATGGTCTCTCCCTTTTTTAATTTTGCCAAGTCTTTTGGGTTTCTAATACCATGACAGGAGTGGACCCCATTCCCAAGTCAAGGTATGATTAAAGTTCATGAAATTAGTATTGTTTCAGTCTTTGATATCAGACAAAAGTGCTCTTCGCAGCATCCGCAGTGTGCCCAGTAATGACTCCTTCTGCAATTCGTATGGATTGGTAACATATCTAAGTATGACTGTAGATTCTTTTTACAAGACCCGTTGCTCCTATTAATATTGGAACTATCTAGGTATCTTTCTTCCACACTGCTCTCGTTTCTGCCTGCAAATCCTGATATTTTATGACTTTGTGTCTCTCTCTCTCTCTATGCAAGACACTGTAGTCACTGGGTGTGGGTATTTCAATGATCAATGCTACTTTTGTCTTCTTTTCATGGACCAGAATATCTGGTTTTCTAACATCTATCTTTTGAACTGTTGGTAATGGGTGATCCCATGTAATATAAACTTCATCGTTTTCTATGATGCTTTGTGGCTTATTTTTCCAGTGTTTTTCAGCCACTTCAGTACCATAATGTTTGCACAATCCCCAGTGCAACAGTCTTGCCACATTATTATGCCTTTCAGTATACAGATCTTCTGCAGTTAGTATATCACAACCAGCAACAAGGTGTGCGATTGTTTCCAATTCGGTTTTACAAAACCTATATTTGTCAGTTTCTCCCACATGTTCAGTGGACTTTGTAAATGATCATGTACACAGCCTACACAGCCAACTATCTTCAGCCAGCAATATTAACCTTTCATCTCTTGTTTTGAATATGCCTCTCCTTAACCATTCCTGCATTCGTCCCTGATCAACACTAGTTTCTTAGTTTTCTATACTTGCAGCTATATTTATGCATTTTCCACATTTCTTGCCTTCTCATCTGGTCCTTCATCTTATATTCTTTCATTTGTTTTTTGGCACATTAAGTTGCTGCCTGATTTTTATCTTCTTCTGGTTTGATTTCTATTCCTGCTTGATGCCAGTATGCTTCTGCTAGATTAAGCAAATAAGTCATCTTAGATTTATTCTCCTCATGTTTCAAAACTTTCACTACATTTGGGTCTTGTTAAGTCAGCAGATATATGTGTGGAGACCCCACGATTTCAGGTCTGTACATGTAATCGGTTTCATGGAGGCCCATCCCTCCTTCAGAACAGGGAATTTATAAATCATTTTGTGAGCATGAAGCATCCTTCTTGTTTTCCTATCTAATCTATCCAACACATTTTGGGGCCATTCATTCACTCCACAACTGTAAATTAGGATAGGAAGAGCAGATTTGTTTATAACATGAATTTTGTTCCTAGATGGCAACGCTGTTTTCAGGATTAATTTAAGTTCATGTTTTATTGTTGATCCTTCATCATTTCCAAAATATTTATACACTCCCTCTTGCTCAAGTTCTTTTATGTCACATTCTTGTCCTAAACTGATATTTTCCTGCTTTAAAGGTTGCTTTTGCCCATTTATCAAGACCAAATGACATTCTTATATCACCTGAAAATGTTTTGACGACCTGCAGTTGTACTTTCAGTTCCTCATCGGATGAGCTGTACAGTTTTAAATCAACAACAAAAAGAAGGTGAGAAGTCTTTACACTTTGTTGTTTTCTAGGAGTCAAGTTATAGCCATGGCCTAAGCTGTTAAGTAAACAGCTTAACCCGCGGGATAATAATTTGTCCTTTGTCATGGCTTAATTACAAAGTGATCTGCCACTGTTTCATGGTCACTGTAATGTAGTCGATCAGTGTAGGGTGTATCTTATACATTTTTAAACACTCTTTTTATCCATGAATGTGAGATAGTATCAAATGCTTTTTTGTAGTCAATCTGTGCCATACTTAGATTCTTCCCTTTTTACAGTTCTTCACTATGACTTTATTTAACAACAAATGATTCTTTGTTCCATATGACTTTTTTTTATTGCCCTTTTGTTCTACAGCCATAATTGAGTTTTCTTCTAAATGACTATAAACTCTGGCAGCATCAATTTCTGTGTATAGTTTATACGTATTCGGAAGGCAGGTTATTGGTCTGTAATTTTTAGGGTAGCTTGCAAGTTCACTCTTAAGTAGAAGCATTGTTTTTCCTGTTAGCCAGGTTGGTGTCTGTTCGGGGTGTACATATAAATAGTTCTTACTCATGGATAAATCTTCGTGCAAAGGTGTTTAATACTTTTAACCAAAACTTAGGTACTGCATCTAGGTCTGGGGTTTTCCAATTAGAGGCTTTTCTTAACTATGTTTCAATCTCTGGCTGTTACTTCATCCTATTTCATATCTTGTACCTTTAAACTTCTTATTTTTTGTTTTACTTTTTCTATCCATTTAGCATCGTTGTTATATTCCGCAGGATCTTCATAGATACTTTTCCAAAATGTATCTATGTCTTCTTTTTTTGGCGGTCTTTCAATTCCTTTTACCTTGTTTCAGAGTTCTCTGTAAATCTTTTTTGGGTCATCAATAAATTGCTTATTTTGTACTTTTCTTTTATATATATCTTCGTTTCTTCTAAGTTTTTTCCCCCTGTGCTGAAATTTTTAGTTTATTTGCGATAGTGCGTAATAGATTCTGGTCTGTTCTAATACTGTGTATTGCTTTTATAACATCTATCTTTCTTAGTATTTTTGTTAATCTAGTCTCTCTTATCTAGTCTTCTAACAGTGGCATTTCTTGTGTTAATTGCTTTATAGTTTTCTCTGTTTGATATTTCCATGATGGTATCCGATTTCTTCCCTCCCTGCCATGTATTCTTGTGGTAGAACTTTTATCAGTTATTAATTTAGCTGCACAGTAATATATCCTGTTTACTTCTTTTATATCGCATGGATCTCTATGGACAGTCCCAATTATTCTGTTCATTTGTTTTACCAGACTTCTGACTTTTTTAGGATTTTATTGACCTTCTGCAGTCTATTTCTTTCATTGATCTTAATATTTCTATGTGTATTAAATCAAGCAACAATTCTCTTAGCTCATTTTCTTCCAAACTTAGGGCACATCCCTTGTTTTCCATTTCCTGCGGGCATTCTATAGAAAGTTCTATAGCATCTTCCTTTGGCATATTCTCTTCAATTTCATCATGTGCCATCCATTGTTCTGTCATATGGGAACTCACTGGCCTATCACTCCTCAACATTGACTGCATCAGAGTTTCCAGTTTCCTGTTCCTTCCCTTGCTGTGGAAGGCTCCAAAATATCTTCATATGGCACATGACCAGTTGCTTCCTGTTCCACTGATTTCCCTTTAATTTGGATACCCATTGTTCTATCTTGTTTTGGTGCTTTCTGAATTAGATTTGCTACAGGGAATCCTTCATTTCACAAGTACTCCATAACCTCAGTTTATCTCTCTCTAACTTTTCCATATCTAATCTCCTTTTCTGCTTTTCCTCTTTGTCTTCTTATTTTTTGTATTGTAAAGTTTTCCATGTCTGGATTCCTTTGCCTATATTTTTCTTCAAATATCTTTGTTGCTGCTCTTTTAGTATTGGTTAGTTTTGCTTTCTCCTTTGCATAAATATTACATCCATATTAAATCTCTTTTTCTTTCCCATGTTCATATTTCTTCTTCAGATGTCTCCTGGTCTTCCTGCTGCTTCTTACTTTGGGGACTCACTCCATCATGCTGTGATGTAACCTGTGTTAGACCTTCTAAACCAAATCCTTCACTGGTGGTGTGATTAATTTTATGTGGATAAAGGGAGCTGTAATTAGAGGTGTTTCTTTCCTCAAAACCGATTATAAGATTTTAGCAAATGTTCTACAGTGTTTAGGAAATGTGTTGCTTCATTGATATGGAGAAAATCAGGGAGTGGGCCTGTTCCCTGGATGGGATTTTAGGGAAGTTTTGTGGAGGATCAAATAATTTTGTAGCGAGAGAAACCCCTCAAATCCTTCACTGTTGTACATGTTTCTTGAGTGTATCAAAATCATTTCATTTAGTTAATTCTAAGGTGTTGATTTCTTTAATGGAACTGTGCACTCTAAGGAATATTATGTAAGCTGTGTGAAAACAGTTAGGGTAACTTTACATATGAAGTCCTTTGTTAATGGTTATTTAGGTGAATGGGTTAAACCTAAAAATTAATATTAACAAGGTTATTGTCATAGATTTTAGATATATATAGATAGAGTCTGATGAAGTGATTCCTGTTTGGAAAAGAAAGAGCTAAATCTGTGTGTTGTTTGGAATAAATTGATTATTTACTACATTGGGTCTTGTGGATTTATATTGGATATACTGTTTCCTTTGGGGCTGCCTTCATTGATTGCTGCATGTGACCGGACCTTTCGGTGTGTTTTGGTGGTAATTTTGGTTTGGATTCATCCTGTGTTTACTGGTTACATATACATACATACATATATCTATCTATCAATATAATATATATATATATATATATATATATATATATATATAAATAAATAAAAAATAAAAAGTGTACACACCCCTGTTAAAATGCTAACAGACGCTTGAAACACAGTATGATTACTGTAATAGACACCTTGTGTATTTAAGCAACAAGAAATGAGGGTGTGCACATAGGACAGTACCAAAATGAAAGGGCCTTACCGCCTGGAGGCAAACTGCAAATTCTGTACAAAACAAGCACTCGTCAGTACCTTACTGCTCTAATAAAATGGACATCTCTACTGTGTGTGTGTGTGTGTGTGTGTACACATACAGATATACACACACACACACACACACACACACTGTATACAGTGGATATAAAAAATGTGCACACCCCTGTTAAAATGCCAGGTTTTTGTGATATAAAAAAATGAGACCTCAATAAATCATTTCAAAACTTTTCCCACCTTTAATGTGACCTGAAACCTGTACAATTCAATTGAAAAACAAGTAAATCTGTTGTGGGGGGTATAAAAAAATAAAAACACTTACAATACGTTGGTTGCATAAGTGTGCACACCCTTAAACTAATACTTTGTTGAAGCAGCATTCAGTCTTCTTGGGTACACATCTGCCATCAAAGAGACTCTGATTAACCCCAAATAAAGTTCAGCTGTCCTAGTAGGGTTTTCCTGACATTTACTTAGTTGCCTGGTACAGCAAGAGCCATGGTTCGCAGAGAGCTTACAAAGCATCAAAGGGATCTCATTGTTAAAAGTTATCAGTCAGGAGAAGGGTACAAAAAAATTTCCACAACATTGGATATACCATGGAACACAGTGAAGACGTCATCAAAAAGTGGAGAAAATATGGGTCAACAGTGATGTTACAAATAACTGGGCATCCTTCCAAAATTGATGAAAAGACAAGACAAAAACTGGTCAGGGAGGCTGCCAAGAGACCTACAGCAACACTGAAGGAGCTGCAGGAATTTCTGGCAAGTACTGGTTGTGTACTACATGTGACAACAATCTTATTTTCCATATGTCTGGACTATGGGTGGGGTTGCAAGACGGAAACAGATGGAGATGAAAAACAGTACATCAAGTCCCCCAAAAGCATGTGGGAAAATGTGTTATGGTCTGATGAGACCAAGGTTGACATTTCTGGCCACAATTCCACAAGGTATGTTTGACGCAAAAACACTTCACGTCACCAAAGGAGCACCATCCCCACAGTGAAGCATGGTGCTGGCAGTGTCATGCTTTGGGGTTGCTTTTCTTCAGCTGGAACTGGGGCTTTAGTGAAGGTGGAGGGAATGATGAGCAGTTACAAGTACCAGTCACTTTTGGCCGAAAAACTTCAGGCGTCTGCTAGAAAGCTGAAAATGAAAAGGAATTTCACCTTTCAACATGATAATGACCCCAGGCATACATCCAAATCAACAAAAGAATGGCTTCACCAGAAGAAAATTAAAGTTTTGGAATGGCCCAGCTAGAGCCCAGACCTAAATCCAATAGAAAATCTAGTGGGTGACCTGAGGAGGGCTGTACACAAGAGATGTCCTCACAATCTGACAGATTTGGAGTGCTTTTGCAAGGAAGAGTGGGCAAATATTGCCAAGTCAAGATGTGCCGTGTTGATAGACTCCTACCCAAGAAGACTGAATGCTGTAATTAAGTCAAAAGGTGCTTCAGCAAAGTATTCATTTAACGGTATGCACACTTATGCAGCCAGCATATTGTATGCTTTTTATTTTTTATATTTTTTCTCCTAACAGATTTGTTTGTTTTTCAATTGAATTGTACAGGTTATAGGTCACATTAATGGTGGGAAAAGTTTTGAAATTATTTATTGTGGTCTCATTTTTTTATATCACAAAAACCTGGCATTTTAACAGGGGTGTGTACACTTTTTTTATATCCACTGTGTGTGTGTGTGTATGTGTAATATGTATATGTATATGTATATATATATATATATATATATATATATATATATATATATATGTGTGTGTATATATATATATATATGTATATGTATATATATATATGTATATGTATATATATGTATATGTGTGTATATATATGTATATATATATATATATATATATATATATATATATGTGTGTATGTGTGTATATATATATATATATATATATATATATATATATATATATATATATATATATATGTGTGTGTGTGTGTATACACATACACACACGGCATAGAGCTGTCCATTTTACCATTTTATTAGAGCAGTAAGGCACTGATGAGTGCTTGTTTTGTACAGAAATTACAGTGTGCCTCCAGGCTAGGGCCCTGTCATTTTGGTACTGTCCTATGTGCACACCCTCATTTCTTGTTGCTTAAATACACACTGTCTCTCTTACAGTAATCATACTGTGTTTCAGGCGTCTGTTGGAAGAAAAAAATAGTTAAGATCCTTGGTCTGAAAGCATCTTGAGCATAGTGAGTGCTCTTGATGTTAGTTTATGTGGTTTTCCTAGTTTTACCTGTTACCCCCTGAAATGTAGGTGTGTGCAGTCCCTAAATCATGCATGTCAAGAAATATAAAAAGTAAAATTTATACCAGTAAGGTTCAATGGACAGTAGCAAAAAATCATATAATTAGCTAGTGTATGTGAGTGGACTTTTAAACTGTCGTGTCTTGCATGTGAGTGAAGCTTAATATCCATAATATTTCGTGGTGCAGTGGTTAGCATTGTCACCTGACAGCAAGAGGTTCTCCGGTTCGATCCTCAGCTGGGGTGCCTTCTGTGCAGAGTCTGCATGTCCTCCTTGTGGTTGCGTGGGTTTCCTCCCACAACCCAAAGACATGCTGCAGGTGGATTGGACACTCTAAATTGGCCCTAGGTGTGTGTGCGTGTGTGTGTGTGCCTTCTGTGGAAGGTTGGGCACCGGGCTGGCAACTCAACACTTTAAAAACTCCACTGCCAATCATGAGTGGACAGGTGATCCGCTGTGCCGACCCCTAACTGGGAAAAGCCGAAAGAAGAAGATTGTGTT
Source organism: Protopterus annectens (assembly GCF_019279795.1). NCBI lineage: Eukaryota > Metazoa > Chordata > Ceratodontiformes > Protopteridae > Protopterus > Protopterus annectens. The sequence goes on along the minus strand of NC_056731.1, from coordinate 787,359,091 downwards.
GCTACCTGCCTCAAAACTTTTGTCATAATGTAATAAAGACTTCTGGGTCGCGAACAAATGTTACTTAAAGGACAGTTATGCCCTAGGCTAGCAGTAACCTTTCCTTTTCTTTGATTGCATCTTCCTCCCTACAAAATACTGTTACAGGTGTAAGAAGTCATCACTTTCCATTTGTCTTCCTTCTGTAGTATTTGCTTTTTAGCTTCCTGTGAGCACAGCATGGTGGGTTTGAATTAAGTCTCATGATACCTTCTTTAGATGGGCTTATCTCATTCTGGTTCTCCTTGCCTATTACTTAAGATGCTGGCCAAGGAAAAATTTCTTTCCAACTCAATGTGGTCATAATTCCTATTGAATATGTAGAAATTCCCAGCTGTTCTATTCTGTAAATGTAAGCATTGTTTTCCATGTGAGAAGGTCAGTTGCTGGCCTCGGTGGTCCCTTCGTGCAGTATGATGTGGTGAGAGGTAGGTTACTTCAAGCAATATTGGTTTGCTTCATTTGGTTTATTTTGTGGTATAGCCGTATGAGCAAATGTCTAAATGACTTTTTGTCCAACTGAGTAATGTACTCATCGTTAACATGCAAGTTTAATAACTTGTTTATATTTAAACACCTCTCTCAGCTGTATTTTATTGAACTGTATGTGTGCCAGATTTGATGGGCGACCACGGTGGTGCCTCACAGCAAGAGGTTCTCCGGTTCGATTCTCGGCTGGGGTGCCTTCTGTGCGGAGTCTGCATGTCCTCCCTGTGGTCGTGTGGGTTTCCACCGGGTGCTCCAGTTTCCTCCCACATCCCAAAGACATGCAGTAGGTGGATTGGACACTCTCTAAATTGGCTCTAGGTGTGAGTGTGTGTGTGCACCTTCTGTGGAAGGTTGTGTGCTGGGCTGGCAACTCGACACCGTAAAACTCCACTGCCAATCATAAGCGGACAGATGATACGCTGTGGCGACCCCTAACCGGGAAAATCCGAAAGAAGAAGAAGATACATCTCATAGCATTGAATCCTATTCAGTTATGCATCCTGTCCAAAGCATTCTAGCACTGTCACATGAAGTACAGTTCATAGTAAATGCAGCATGTATATTCAGATTAATGCACTTGTGTATAGTCAGAAAGTCAGATTTATTGTTGGTCTTCCAAAGTGTGAATGTTTTACAGCCATCAGTTGTACTGGTAGCACTGACTTAAATCAGTAATCAGCATGTGGCAGAGCTTTCAAACTCAGTAATTGTACTGTAGTGTTCTGATCATTACCCTGCAGGTTATTTATGTCCGACTGAAAAGGTATTAGCTTTATGCTTGTAAACTCACTTTAACAAGCTTGTCTTCAGTTCCATTAGCAACAGTAGCGGTAATAATCTACATAAAGGGAGTGTGAAGATTATTTTATATTGTTTCTGTCCGTTACATTCTTTACTTTTCATGATTCAGGTAGTTGACACTATTTTCTTTACCTTTAGTTCAGTATGGTCTCAGAAAGCTTCCTTTTTAAAGCTACTGTATTGTGTGCTATTTATTTATTCCCAAATTCTTCATATGGTATTTTATGCTCACTCTTTCCCCTTGTTTTAGTAAAGACAGCAGATCCCTTACTTTGCGTTTCTACTCTCTTTATTAGCTGAGCTGAGGATACTCCTGTGATCATAACATAGTATGCCAGAATTCCAAGATGGGTAAATAACGTGCACTGGTATTGAAGTGTTAATTTTTTTTTTTTTTTTTTTATTATGAAATTGTCTACTGTCTGTAACATTAACTAGCTTTTGACCAACATGTTTCCAAGATAGTAAGAAAATCCAGAGAGGTCATTATACCACTGTACTCAACCCTGATCAGACCCAACATAGAGTACAGTGCCTGCTTTTGTGTGTACCTAACCAGACATGGGCAGCAACTGGAACATCCACTATGGTTCCTTACAAAAAGAATACAAGGAGTAAACACAATGTCCTTCGCTGATCTCCTCAAGGCTCTGTCTCTTTACTAGGTGTCATACATACTTTTGCGAAATGAAATTTGCCTTTTATACAAAGCATCCCTGGACCCTGTTTTGATGAACCTTTTGCACATCTGCAAATCAAACAGCATCAGAACTACTAGATTAAAAGACCTGAACTTTGCTTATGACATAAACAGGACATGCTGGAGAGACGGATGTTTCTCAGAGAATTTTCATTCTCTGGAACAGATTCTCTGTCCATGTGAAGCAGAGTTTCTCCCTATCACTTTTTAAGCTCAGGCCAATGGGTAGGTAATCTGAAATTCACCCCAGTGTGGCGTCTATGTCTCTGGACAGAGGCAGTCAGAAAATTACCCCTATAATATCTGCATATTATCTGCAATTATACAGAGCTGAGTATATATTTTTTTGGTTATAGAGTTTAATTGTTGCTTAGATCTGTGTTGAAACTGTTGTCTCACTGTTCTGAGAGACTGATCAGCAAATATACAGAGCTTTTTTACAGTAAAATAAAACAAAACAAAAACAATTTTTACAAATTTACAATAAAAGGAGGAGACTTATACAAAAAAAGGCCAAATCTCAAGTAGAAAAATCATCCCTGATCAGCATTAGTAAGAAATTGAGGGAACTCATCAAGTCAACTAAAGCTAATTTTAAAAAGAAAGTTGCCAAGGATAACCATAAGGCCTTCTATGGCTATGTCAGAAACCTAAATGGCAATGCTCAGGTCTGTTCTGAGCTAGTACAAAATGGTACAAAATAGACTGACCCTTCTGACATTGCCAGCATCTTGGCTGACAGGATCAGCGCAACCCCCCCCCCCCCACCCCACCACCACCACCACCACCACCTACAGGGCCTATTACCATTCCAGGGGATTGTGTAAGTCAAATTATTACTGATACGTTGGTTAACAAGGCTCTATCTAAAGCTAAAAACACTGCCTCCATGGGACCAGATGGTGTCCCAGGCTGTGTCATATGTGAGCTCCAAAAGGAATTAACCCCGCATCTTAATACCCTGTTCAGTCTCAGCCTCTCCACAGGATATGTGCCCAGAGAATGGCGCACGGCAACGGTGGTCCCACTACACAAGGGTGGGTCCACAACTGACCCTGGGAACTACCGACCAATAAACCTGACCAGTCTGATCTGTAAGGCTATGGAGCAAATCATTATGGAACTCATAAATGGAGAGATTGGGAACCTCCAGTCACTGGACCCCACACAGTTCGGCTTTGTCAAGGGCAGATCATGCCTCCTGAACCTGGTGGATTTCTTTGAGACAGTTACTCAGGCTATAGATAAGGGAAAGGAGGTACACACGGCTTACCTTGACCTTGCTAAAGCATTTGACACCATTCCCCATTCGGGTATTACTGATAAGCTCACCAGCCCGGGCATAAACCCTTACGTCACAAGATGGATCACAAACTGGCTCTCAGACAGATCCCATAAAGTAAGAGTAGCGGGATCTATGTCCGAATCCAGACCAGTAACGAGTGGTGTGCCTCAGGGCTCTGTCCTGGGGCCCCTCCTCTTTGGCATATACTTCTCAGAAGTACAGGCAAGCACGGTAGGGCTGTGGCTGACTAAGTTTGCGGACGACTGCAAACTGGGTGCTATAATAGAGTCTCCGGATGACATGGAGATCCTCCAGAAGGGCCTAAATGAGACTGATGCATGGTGTCAAAGCCATGGTCTCAAGCTAAATGCAAAAAAAGGCGTAGTAATCCCCTTTGGAAAAAAAGAGTACCCGCAAACTACAACATAGGAGGTAATCCCCTGAAATCTGAAGAAGAAATAAGGGATCTAGGGACCCAAGTAGATAGCCAGCTTTCCTTTGATAACCATGTTGCCAAAGTGGTTAGAAAATCCTTCTATGTGACCCATCTGATCATGAAAGGGTTCGCATCAAGATCTAAGGTTGTAATGGTGCCCCTCTGCTCTGCCCTCATCAGACCAATTATTGAGTACAATGCACCAATTGGAATGTACCTGGCTAGACATCTCCAGCAGCTGGAGAGACCACAGAGGTTCCTAACCAAGAGAATTACTGGCCTGAAACAGTTGCCCTATGCAGCACGATTGAAAGCTAAGACTGTTCTCTGTTGCATACCGCTTTCTCAGAGGCGATCTCTGTCTAACGTACAGAGCCATGTCCAACCCAGAATTGTTGAACATGCTCCATCTTAGCAAAACCAAATCTACTCGAGCTAGACGCTCTAGGGATATAAATCTCAACACAACAATGAATAGAACATGCTGGAGGGATAGATTCCCTTCGCAGAGACTTCCCTTACTATGGAACAGGGCTCTGTCTTATGTAGATCGGGACCCCTCACTATCACTTTTCAAGAGGAACCTTGATGAGTGGATGGGTAACAGAAAGTTCACACCGGGGGTCAAACCAACAGCACTACTAGATAAGGGCCAAGGGTACTAGCTGCTAGTACAAGGGTCTAGGGAACTACTAAAGGGGCGGTGAATACTGCACAACGTGGCTGGGCTAATATATGCCTTCGGGCAGATAGCTCAGTACAAACCTATAAATCAAATTTTGTATGTCACATTTGGGTTGCATCGCTGGGCTTATAGGGGCCCTAGTGGTCGTTAGCCTAGTGTACAGCTATGAACTTATGTATTCAACATGATCTCATGCCTCACAGATCCTCAAATATTGGACATCTGTCAACTCCCACAATTCCTCAAACGTGGATATCTTGTCTGATTGACTGTGGTCCATTGTCATTGACTACCTCTTTTGGTATTCCGTGCCTCAAAAAATCAACTAAAGGATAGCTGTTATAGCTTGCCTTGAATTTTTCAGTTGTCCAGCATAAGTTAGAATAATATTCAACATATAGCAATAAAAAATGAAAACGTGCAAGTAATTATTCTGAAACAAGTCTACACCAACTAAAGTGGAATTTTGAGAAGGAAGTTCTTCCTTTCTGTTTTTCATTTCTGTATAGGTTACATATTTTACAGTTTCTGGTTATATGTTTTGCTTCCACTGTCATACCACCCTATTGTAAAATATCACAAGCTCTTTCTGCGCATTTACTTGTTGACAAGTTGTAATTCCTAGATTCTCTTAGTCAGGAAAGAATTAATTATTCTTGAGCCCTTAGAACAGCAACCCTTGGAGTACTAACTTTTAATCTCTATATAAAAAATAAACTCTAAGTAAAAGATTTTGTCCTTGTGTTGCCACATTATTACATAACATGTGCAGCTTGAAGTTATTCTGAGTTCCTGCAGATTTTCAGCAGAGACCAGCATTTGAGAAACAGCTTATGGTACTTTTAGGTCTATCTACAACAAATCTTCCTTGCAATCCTTTAAATACCCTATGCTTAATGTTGCTGCCAAATACACAGTTTTACCAGGCTCATATTGATCAGCCTAGACATCCGCATCCCACCCCCCACCCCCAATTAGGGAAACCATCGTAAAAAACTTCTCCAAAGCCAACTTCACACTTCTTAAAACAGAAGTGGCAAACTTCGTGACACCCATGCAGACGGACAATAGAGGTATGACTGCCGAATCCTACACAAATGCACTTTATAAGCACTTACACGAGTGCATGGATCATGCTATCCCTAATAGAACCAAGATGTTATCCTCCAAAAAAGGAAGCCAATCTGGTGGTCCTCTACCATAAACAAACTCTACAACAGAAGAAAGAAACTGTTGCAAAAAAAAAAAAGAGTAAAATCCCATGACTGGAGGAACTCCCTGGTCAACCTCAGTAAGAAGCTGAGATCCCTCATAAAATCCCACAAAGCTAGTTACGAAAACAAAATTGCCACTGACTCTAAAGACAACCATAAAGCATTCTATAGCTATGTCAAGAATCTAAATGGGAACACTCAGATCTGCTCTGAGTTATAGCACAATGGCACTAAATATACAGAACCAACTGATATTGCCAACATCCTAGCAGATAGGTTCAGTGCTAACTATACCCCCCTCTCACCCCCTAGAGGGCCCATCTCTATACCGGAAGAATGCAAAGTTCCTATAATCACGGCTGCACAGGTAAACAAAACACACTCTCCAAAGCTAAGAACACAGCATCCATGGGACCTGACAATATCCCAGGCTGTGTTCTACACGAACTACAGAATGAACTGGCACCCTACCTAAGTACCATGTTCAATCATAGCCTCACCTCAGGCTTTGTACCCACTGAATGGCGCACCGCGACTATTATCCCACTCCACAAAGGGGATGCCAGGATGGACCCCGAGAACTACCGCCCCATTAGCCTGACAAGCCTGTTCTGCAAGGCCATGGAACGTATCATCGCGGAACTCATAAACAAAGACATTGGTAATCTCCAAACTCTGGACCCTACACAGTTTGGATTTGTAAAAGGCAGATCATGTCCCCTAAACTTGATTTGACTTCTTTGAAGCAGTCACCAAAGCCATAGATGAGGGTAAAATGGTTCACACAGCTTATCTAGATCTCGCCAAGGCTTTCAACACCATCCCCCACTCTGGAATTATAGATAAGCTCACTAAACTAGGTATAAATCCCTATGTCATAAGATGGGTTGCCAACTGGCTCACGGACAGAACCCACACTGTGAAAGTAGCGGATTCCAAATCCGACATCAGACCAGTGACAAGTGGAGTACCACAGGGTTCAGTCCTGGGTCCTCTCTTGTTTGGTATCTACTTCTCTGAAGTGCAGGCCAACACAGAAGGTCTTTGGCTAACAATGCTTGCAGATGACTGCAAACTAGGAGCCATAATCGAAACTCGTAACGATGTGGACAAACTGCAAGAGGGCCTCACTGAGACAGACACCTGATGTCAAAGCCATGGCCTGAAGCTCAATGCCAAAAAGTGTATTGTCATCCCCTTTGGTAAAAACTCTGTACCCATGAACTACCACATAGCTGGTAGTCTACTTAATGCAGAAAATGTGATGAGACCTTGGGACACAGCTGGACAGTAGTCTCTCCTTTGATAATCACATCGCCACAGTGGTCAGGAAATCCTTCTATGTGGTTCATCTCATCACAAAAGGATTCTCATCCAGAAAAAAAGAGGTCATTGTTCCCCTCTACTCATCACTCATTAGACCCATTATAGAGTACAACGCCCCTTTTGGTATGTACCTCATAAGACATCTACAACAACTGGAAAGACCACAGAAATACCTCACAAAGAGGATTACTGGCCTCAAACAGATGCCCTATGTAGACCGTCTCAAAAAACTACAGCTTTACTCCATCGCATATCGCCTACTCAGGGGCGATCTCTGCCTAACATATAAAGCTATGTCAAACCCAGAGCTGTTGGACATGCTCCACTTAAAGAAATCCCAATTCCTCCGAGCTACACGCTCTAGGGACCTAAACCTTGTCACCACAATAAACAGAACATGCTGGAGGGATAGATTCCTGTCCCAGAGACTTCCCATACTCTGGAACAGAGTACCTATCTATGTCAAACGGAGCTCCTCATTAGCACTCTTCAAGAAAAATCTTGATGATTGGATGGGAAATTCACCCTGGGGATCACTTCTGTGGTTCTGCTCGACAGGGGCACAGGAAAATAATTTTCTTGGGTGGTGAAAGCCAGGGTACATTTTTTGGCTAGGCTTGTATGGGCCCTAGGGCCGATAGCCTAGTACCTACCTATGAACCTATGTCATATTTTTTTAATTTAGAATAATTTCTCTGAAGTCTAGCAAATGTTTTTTTTAATGTTTTCTAGAGGTTTTTTTTATCTGATTCCTTCCAGTAGCTATGTTATATGGGTTGGAGAACGTGGCATTGACAAAAAGGCAGGAGTCAGAGCTTGACGTGGCAGAGTTGAAGATGTTAAGATTTGCACTGGGTGTGACGAGGACGGACAGGATTAGGAATAAGTATATTAGAGGGTCAGCCCAGGTTGGAAGGTTTGGAGACAAAGCCAGAGAGGCAAGATTACGTTGGTTTGGACATGTGCTGAGGAGGGATGCAGAGTATATTGGGAAAAAGATGCTAAGGATGAAGCTGCCAGTAACAGGAAAAGAGGGAGGCCTAAGATAAGGTTTATGGATGTGGTGAGAGAGGATATGCAGGTGGTTGGTGTGACAGAGCAAGATGCAGAGGACAGGAGGAAATGGAAACAGTTGATCTGCTGTGGCGACCCCTAACGAGAGCAGCCGAAAGAAGAAGAAGAGTATGCCATCACTGGCTGTAGATAATCTCTTTTCTCAGTCTGACCATAGCATTATTGAAAGTTTGCCAAAGGTCTTTGTTTGTATGCATTTGTACTACCTTTGGACTGTAAAACTGTACCAGGCATTTTCCGCTTGCATCTGTCTGCAACATAGGTTGCAATGCATTATGCAGTTTGAGTGTAGTCACTGTAGTGATATCAAAGCTATTCTCCTGTTTGACCAGTGCTTTTCCATATTGCTTTGTAGCATTTTCCTTAATAGCACTGTCACACCTGAACAGAGATGCTTAACCATACAGTTTGTCTTCACTTTGTCTGGATATAGTTTAAGCTTTTCTGACAATAAAGTATGGGTAGCGTAGTTGAACAAAGTTACATAGGAATTGTATTTGCCTTTGTTCAGCTTTAAGCCTTTCTGCCTCGGTCTGTAAATTTGGTTCATCAACTATTGATCATGGTTCTGTTTAGTTATATCCCAAACTAAAATTCCTTTAATTATATTCACTACTCCTGTAGCAGCAAAAAAGCTGTGATGGCTAGGAAAAGAGGGCATTTAGGCAGCAGTTGCAGGCCTTCCTAGATAAAGCAGGAGAAAATGAGAATTGTTGATGATGGGGTACCTGAATGCTCATCTAAACAAACAGAATATTATGAGTATGGCCTGGGTCCAGATAGGTGGGGCAACAGGAATAATGAAGGCAAGGCTATTTTAGACTTCATTGTGGCAAATGTCTTAATGGTGGCCAACACACATTTCACCGAGTCGCAAGATCCAATGCAAGAGCAGTTATCATGCAAGCCAGGTAGACCTCTACTAAGCAAAGGGCATTGTAGTAAAGTCAGATATTGCAAAGTCCTCTCCAGTTAAATAATTGGCCCCTAGCATAGACCACTGCTGGCCACAAGCAGTGGTCAGAGAAGGCTCTAAGGTCAACAGTAATTAGGCTGAAGACCTGGCAGTTTATTGTTGCGAAAGCAAAGAAGTTCAAGAAAATATTGTGGGCTCTAACATCACAGGAAGAAGAGGAAATAGGTGGAGCTGAGAAGAATGGCAGTGTCTCCAAACAGGATGTGTAAAGATGACTGAACAAGTAAGTCGTCAAGACAGGTATGGAAATAAGGTATATAAGAAAAGCTAGTGATGGAATGCAGATGTCCAGGAAGTTATCCGAAGAAAGGATGAATGTAGGGAAAAAATAAGAGATAGGAAAGATGAACCAGCCCAGTACAGAATACTAGTTACAAACAAATAGGCTAGGAGAGCAGTTGCAGTAGTAAATAACAGGAAGGCATCAGAGAAGCTCTACTGGAAAGTGACTGATGGAGAAGCACAAGCAAACTCTTTCATTTAGGCAGTGATAGAAAGATAAAGAAGATGGTCATTAAAAATCATTCGGAAGGGATGCCCGCAACAATCTATTCACTAGTCCAGATGCCATCAAAACAAGATGGAAGCAATAGTTCAGGAAGCTTCTGTGTGAAGAAAATCCCACAGAAGCTGCACAGCCGAACAAGGAAGAACTGATAGCATTAAGGAAAATGGCATCTGGGATAATGGCATCTAGGATATGCCCTTCCTCTCCATACTACAAGAAGTATCCTCATGAGACATTTCTCCCCTAATGCTCGCAACATCATGATCAACAGCTGTTGTGACTTCGTCTGAGCCTGTAAAGGAGATAAAAGAACTGGCAGTGAGATGTTAAGAGAAGGGAAGTAGTAAGTTGCATAGAAATGAATTGAATTTTTAGGAATTACACATGCAGAATAATGCTCAGGAGGAGGAGGAGTGAGGTGTAAGGGAAGCCAGGAATTGAGAAATGTATGTAATGTTGGAGTGAGTGTTAACCTATGTAATGTGCAGTGCATGACAATGAAAAATGTTAATATGGTTTTTCTTTTAATTCATTTACCTATGCCATTTTACTAAAAGTCGTTTGTTTAAAAAAATCTTCCAATAAAGCTGATTTAGGCTGTTCTGACATTGTTCAGAAACTCTGAAACACTGCCAGGGTTAGTGCAGGCTGTGTGACACAAGTACGAAGTGTTAAAACTCGCAGAGGCAGGAGTACCGGAAGCTGCTGAAGGCTGTGGGGACAAAAGGCAAAAGAGGTACTTAGTGGTCTAAAAGGGCAGTTTTTTTTTTTTTTTTTTTTTTAGCTGTCTGCAACCATAACAGAAAGATATCCTTGACACAAGATGTACATAGTATAAATGAGCTGCATTTGAAATGACTGCATAGATATTTCGTAGAAACGTACAAATGAAGCTAATGCTGCACCTACATGGTGTGTGATTTGTTAGCCATGTATTCAAAGTTAGAGAGAAAAGTGCAGTAGTCCTGTAGCACTTTTACTGTTGCCACACACAGAAGAGCCACCACAGAGGAGTGGTGGGAAGCTGTTAAAAACTTAATTCAAACTTTTAAACACTTCAGTCGCATTAAGTGTTTAACAGCTGCTCATTGCTCTTTCGTCGTGACTGCTGATTGCTGTTAATACTTTAGTGTGTGACTAGAGTTTAACAATAGTAAGAGATACTTAATAGCTTGTTGAGAACCCTTCCAATGTCCTAAGGGCACTTAACAAGCACACCATTTCCCCAAATTAGGAGTATAATCATAGTGATCCATACAAGTCGTTATTTTTCAAAAATATGTCATCTAATGCATTACAGATCATCTAGTTCTTGTTAGCATCCTCAACTCAAATTGTAAAAGTGGAGTTTGACACAGGTTATTGAAGGCTTCTGCCATGGTCTCATCTGTTCACCAACTGGCCTTGCTCATAGGTGTGCAGAGACAGTTGCTGTAGCTTGTGGGTGCTGAGGACTGGAAACAGTGAGATTATTTTTTCTTCAATTTTTCTTGTAGTCAGACTGCAGAGGTAAACACAGAAGGTCACTGTAATTTGTTAGGAACTGGGTAAAATGTGGTCTAATTTTCAAATTTTCATCACTTACCTCAAAGGTATGCATGTAAGGTTATTGTGGCTTTTGTGAGGCTGTGACAGTGAGGTCATTATTTCTTTACCTTTTCACACAATCATACTTCACAGACATGTACACATAATCACTGTAGCTTATGTACAGGCAGTCAACTGTCTAGGAGCAACAGGCTGGAATGCATGATGGATAATTTTTTTTTTTTTTCTCATTTCTCACAGTCGCATATCAGAAGTGCATACAGGTGGCTAACTTTAGGGGTGGGTGTAATTTGGCATACTGTGAATATATATCTATGATCAACAAGTTAAAATATGTTACTATATTTTGGTTAATGTAGAATTTTCTGAAGACAAACCACCAGAGAAGCGTCTGAAGCTTGTCCTAAAAGTTGGAGGAAGTGAAGTCACTGAACTTTCAGGCTCCGGGCATGACTCTAGTTACTATGATGACCGATCAGATCAAGAGCGTGAGCGACACAGAGAGAAGAAAAAGAAGAAGAAAAAGAAGTCTGAGAAAGAAAAAGACAAGCATGTTGATGATGAAGAGAGGAAAAGACGAAAAGTAAGTGCAAGTAATGTTGAATGCCCTTTATGAAGGGTAGTTTGACATGCTTCTTTCCACTAACTGAGAAGCCATAATATCACATTTGCAGGGATTGCCAGTAAAAGAGCTGAAATAGTAGATGTAGCATTGTATGATCCTTGTGAGTGTTCTATTGTGGACTGTTGCCTTTTATCTGAAAGTGAATCCTTCTGTTAATACCTTCTACTGCAATTGAGCTAATATATTTAAAATGAAAAAGAGAAGATGGTGAATAGCCATCTGATGTGGAGTCTGTGTATGCGTGTGCACTCATACGTGGGTCTGATGGTCTTGGCACTAGCCAGTGCTGGTCTTTGATTTTAATAACTAGACTGCTGTAGTTGAAAACTGCTTGAGATAAGATGCTAATACCACGTACGGTGTATTCCTCTTTCACAGTCCCACAGATATGTTGTCATTGGTGTTTTTCTGTGTGGTATTTTCAGATTTCCACAGTACTGTAACTGCAGTGTTTGTAATTGTTTAACTGAGAAATAAAAATACCTTCTGGTCTCTTGAGTTTGTTTTGCTGTCATTGCATCCTCATAGTTGGTTTACCTTAGCTGCTGCAGTTTTTTTTTCTCCCAACAGTTTACTCACATTTGCATTAGTTGCAGTCTGTAGAATCCTAGTTTTTACTTGCTTCTTTCACCATAGTACCAGGTATGTACTTAATTTCTTCACAAGCTTACATGGTGACCTTATCAACTCTCTTTTTTTCTCATTTTACATGGGGTGTGGTGTCTCATTAATTGACTTCTCTCTAAATTCAGAGCCAGTCTCCTACCTTCTTTGACAGTCTTGCCTGCCTCTTGTAGATCTTCTCATACAGTCCACCTTTCGTTTGGTTGGCTGTCCTCCTCTCCTTTTGCCTTCTTCCTGTTTCTCTCAGACCTGCTTTACCAAATCACCTACTGTTTTCCTGCACATGTGATCAAACCATCATAACCTGTTTTCCTTGACCTTTTCTACAACTGGAGTTACTTTAGCTTCTTTTCTGATGTTCTACATTTTATATCCTGCACCCTTCTCAGGCCTTTTATGTTTATCACTTTAAGCTTCCTCCGCTGCTCCTTTCACTGCCCAAGTTTATGTGCCATACAGAAGGACTGGTCATACCACTGTTTTGTACACCATACTATTAAGCTTCTGTGGCACTCTGTCTCTTACTACCCCTGGTACTTTGTGCCACTTGACTGTAGTGCATTTATTTATAGCTTTGGCCAACTCATTTCAGTCTCCATTCTTCTCAACTACACCTCTCTGACACTTGATGAATCTCTACTACTATTTCCTGTCTTTTGATTTCTCCCATTTGCTACCATGACTACTGTCTTGTCTGTACTATGTTTCACCCCGCATGTCTCCAGTTTTGCATTTTAGTTCCCTATTATGAGCTGACGTTCCCGTTTAGGGTCTCATTGTAGTGCCACATCTTCTACATGCATCAACTTGATTGCTTTTCTTCCCTTTAGCCAGTTTGGTAATTAAGTCTGTCACCAATGTGAACAGGTGTGGGTTCAGAGCTGAAGTGTTGATGCACACTCGCTGTCATTGGAAACCTGTCTGCGAGTCCAAACACTGTCCCTACTTGTGTCATTGAGGACTTGCACACTGCATGCATAGGAAAACCCATGTGCAGTCTTTTCCTGATCTCTAGTTTTTTTCTCCGCTATCTGCCTCACTGCAAACATTGCTGTGGATGTGCTTCCTCCTTTTCTGAATCTGAACTGCTCATCTCCCATCTTACTATCTGTTGCTCAGAGTATTCATTTATCAAGCAATTTTATACGATACAGTAGGAGATTTATACCTCTATATTGCCTGCAGTTCTGAATATGAACGTGTTCTTGCACGGTGGAACTCCTAAAGCTTATTCTTCAGTTATCTGGAATGTGTTTCTCTCTGCATACTGCCAAGTTTTGTCAGTGCCTTCTTTTGATTGAGTATAGAAGGATGGTTTGTATAATTGAAATAAAAGCTCTTTGACTTACTCATTGCGGTTAGGCAGTAGTGATTGTAGTTCATGCAGTCCTTTCATGTGGATTTGTTAACAAATACCCTTTGTAGTAAACATGGGTAGCTAGTATCATACATAGGTAGTAAACTGAAGAGGCAGTGCTGCTGTTATCATTCACTAATTTTAACTGTCTCAGCAGCAGCAGTGTGTTAAGTCCTTTGACATAATTGTGTATTTTACTGTTTGTCAGGAGTTTCAGATCTCATCTTGGGTTAGGTTTTTGTATTTCTCATTATTTTGTTTTCTTTTGTACTGTTTTCATCACAGGAAGAGAAGAAGAAAAAACGTGAAAAAGAGCAAAATGAAAGCGAGGTGGAAGCTGATGAGTTTGACCCAGGGAAAAAAGTGGAAGTTGAACCTCCTCCAGATAGGCCAGTCAGGGCTTGCAGAACTCAGCCTGGTAAGGATACAGTGTTTTGCGCTCCCAGAAAAGTCTGCAGGTTATTCTGCTTCCTTATGGTACTCATGGTGTGGACAGTTTCTACAAGAACAACACATACAGGAAGTTGACTTTTTTTCTTAGGATTTTTGTTTTTTTCAGGTATTCCAATTTCATCTCACTTCTTAAACATCTATTGTTTAGGTTCATAGGTTTATACTAGGCTATCTGCCCTAAGGCATTTATAAGCCTAGCCCAAATTTTTGTGGCTTACGCCACCCCTTATATGAAAAAATACTGTGCCCATTAGTTTGTTGTGCCTCTGTCCAGCAGTGACACAGATATGATTCCCGGGGTAAACCTACGATCTCCCATCCACAGGTCTAGATTTCTCTTGAACAGAGTCAGCGAGGTGCTCTGCCTCACATGGACCGGGATTTTATTCCACAGCATAGGGAGTCTCTGAGTGATAAATCTATCCCTCCAGCACGTCCTATTTATAGCCGTGCTAAGGTTTAAGTCGCTTGCTCTAGTGGTTTTGGTGGATTTGGCTTTATTGAGGTGGAGCATGTCCATTAATTCCGGGTTGGACATGGCCTTGTATGTCAGGCACATGTCACCTCTGAGCAGACGGTATGCGACTGAATAGAGCTGGAGTTTCTTCAATCTGGCAGCATATGACAGATTTTGGAGTCCCTTTATCCTTTTGGTGAGGAACTTTTGGGGTCTCTCCAATTGCTGCAGATGTCGGGTGTGATACATCCCGAATGGGGCATTGTACTCGATCATTGGTCTGATAAGTGAAGAGTACAGAGGAACAATGACCTCACTAGATCTGGATGTGAATCCCTTCATGATCAGGTGGGCAATGTAGAAGGTCTTTCTAACCACTTTAGCAATGTGAGTGTCAAAAGAAAGGCCACTGTCAACCTGGGTCCCCAGATCCCTGATAACCTCTTCTGTGCTTAGTGGATTGCCACCTATATGGTAGCTTGGGGTTACCTTGTTTTTCCCGAAGGGTATGACTATACATTTTTTGGCGTTTAACTTCAGGCCATGGCTCTGGCACCAGCTATCTGTTTCCGTGAGTCCCTTCTGAAGGATATCCATGTCCGATGCACTTTCCACTATGGTGCCCAGTTTGCAGTCGTCTGCAAACTTTGTCAGCCAAAGTCCTCCCATGTTGGCCTGTACTTCTGAGAAGTAGATGCCAAACAATAGGGGGCCAAGGACCGAGCCCTGTGGGACACCACTTGTGACCGGCTTGGAGTCTGACACAACGCCAGCAACTCTAACCCTGTGGGTTCTGTCCTTAAGCCAGTTTGCAACCCATCTTGTGACATATGGGTTTACATTTAAGCTGGTAAGTTTTTCTACAATACCCGAGTGGGGTATTGTGTCGAAAGCCTTTGCAAGGTCAAGGTAGGCTGTATGGACTGCCTTTCCCTCATCAATGGCCTTGGTGACTGTTTTGAAGAAGTCGACCAAGTTCAAAAGGCATGATCTTCCCTTGACAAAGCCAAACTGGGTCGGGTCCAATGTCTGCAAGTCCCCTATATCTTTGTTTATGAGCTCCATTATGATCCTCTCCATAGCTTTGCAGACTAGACTTGTTAAGCTTATGGGGCGTAATTACCAGGGTCCGTAGAGGCGCCTTTGTGGAGTGGGACCACAGTTGCCGACGCCACTCCTTGGGCACGTATCCTGTGGTAAGGCTGAGATTAAACAGCTGCCTTATGTGCGGGTTTAATTCCTCATTTAGCTCGTGTAGCACACAGCCGGGGACACCATCCGGTCCCATTGATGCTGTGTTTTTAGCTTTAGAGAGAGCAGCTTTCACCTGCGCATTTGAGATGTCCGGGAGGCTACACTCGGCTGGGATAGTTATCTCTCCTTTAGGGGGGGAGAGAGGGAGTGAAGTTTGCACTGAACCTGTCTGCCAGTATGTTGGCAATGTCTGTGGGTTCAGTGATTTTTGTATCATTTTGGACTAATTCTGAGCATATCTGGGAGTTTCCACCCAGGTTCCTAACATAGCTGAAAAAGGCCTTATGATTTTCCTTTGAATCCATGGCAATTTTTCTCTCAAAATTGGCCTTAGTTGATTTTATGAGTGCTCGTATTTTTTTACTAATAATGATCAGGGGTGACTTCCCTTTTATGGATTTTGTTCTATCATGTAATAGCTTTCTCCTCTTATTGTAAAGTTTGTTAATGGCTGGGGTCCACCAGACTGGACGCTTGCCCTTTGTGGAAAGAGTCTTGGTTTTATTTGGGATTGCCTGATCCATGCAGTCCTGGAGGTGTTCATAGAAGGCATTTGTAAGGGCTTCCGCAGCTTGGGTTGTGGTTTCCTCTGGCTCAGGGGCCTTGAAGGATACCACACCAGTCTTGAGTAGTGTGAAGTTTGCTTTAGAGAAGTTCTTCACTATGGTCTTTTTTGTTTGGGGTGGGGGCGGGATGTTGGTCTCCAGTGAGATCAGTTTATGGTCAGATATAACCAATGGGGGATATACTTCGGTGTGGAGCATTTTGTCCCCATGTTTGTGACAATGAGATCTAGTATATTTTCTCCTCTTGTGGGAACAGTGACTAGCTGTTCCATGGCATTTGAATTTATGAACTCCAGGAACCGTTGGGCTAGAAAGTTAGGGCTTGAGTAATGTTCCCAGTCTATTTTCGGGTAGTTGAAGTCACCCAATATGATGGTGTTTGGAGATACATTTATACCCTCCAGTGTCTTCAGGAAGGCTGTGTGGGGTTCCTGAGTTTGAGAGGGTGGCCTGTAGCATGCTACAATTTGTAGAGCAGTTTTGCCTATGGTTAGTTGCACCTGGATGGTTTCCGAAGCTTCGTGCGTTGCCACCAACCTGGCGGTGTGGGTATCCTTTATGAATATGGATACACCCCCTCCTTTTGTGGTGTGGTCCGGGTTTTGGGCGGAACGCATGATATGAGGTAAAACCTAATAGTGCCGGGGTGCTCTCAGGAGCCTTGAACCAGGTTTCAGTTACAGCACAGACATCGATGTTCTCCATACTGAGAAGGGCCTCGAGTGCGTGCATTTTGAGATTTAGACTTCTGGCATTGAGCAGCATTACCCTCAGTTTCTTCCCATTTTTGTTTTCTAGGGTGGTAGGTTTAGAATTTGAGCCTTGCCTAAAAAAGGCACTATGGGGTGGCAAGAGCCTTAGCCAATATCCGGAATCCCAGGGTGACAGGTGCAAGCCGTCCCTTGAAGCAGCGTGGCTTGTCAAGCATGTCATCCCAGGCAGACAGACACTGGATCCCCTTTGAATGACACCAGACATTAAGCCAATTGTTAAAGCTGATCATCTTGTCTCTATATTGTGGCATCATTCTTGGTGAAGGAAGGATACTGCTCAGGGTTAGGGTCATACCTGCCTGGGCTACATAATCAGAGAGCTCCTCTATGTCTCTTTTCATGTAGTCCAGGGAGGTACGTCTCAGGTCGTTCACACCAGCATGGACAATGACTGTGTCATATTTGTACTTGCCATGGAGTGACCCGAGTGCTTGTGTTATGTGGCGGATTCTAGCGCCCGATAGGCAGCTTATTGTGACCCTCTCCTTGTTCAGCCTGGTGAGTGGGACGTCAGTGTGTCTGACTATGGAGTCACCTATGACAAGTATGTTTGGTGTTTTATTTGGCCTTAAGGGCTGTGACTGCTTTGCACACTGCTTTTGTGGTTTATGTGTTGCTTAAATTGATTAACTACTCCAGATTATTCTTGTTTCATAATCTTTACTTTCATCCTTGTGTCCCCATTGAGTGGCTGCTGAAAAGTGTTATTGAGTCTCAACCTACTTAAT
>NC_056731.1:787308673-787336173 GCF_019279795.1 Protopterus annectens | reverse complement strand
TTACTCATCCTTCATCAGGCCCATAATTGTGTACGATGCCCCTTTTGGGATGTACCTTACCAGACACCTGCAGCAACTAGAAAGACCCCAAAAGTACCTCACCAAGAGAATCAAAGGGCTCAAACAGATGCCATATGCTGCCCGGTTAAAGAAACTCCAGCTCTACTCAGTTGCATACCGCCTGCTTAGAGGCGATCTGTGCCTGACGTATAAAGCCATGTCCAACTCGGAATTAATGGACATGTTGCATCTCAGAAAATCCAAATCCCATTGAGCTACGCGCTCGAGGGACTTGAACCTCAGCACAGAAATAAATAGGACATGCTGGAGGGAAAGATTCATAACCCAGAGGCTCCCTTCACTCTGGAATAAAATCCCAGTCCAGGTTAGGCAGAGTCCCTCACTGACTCTCTTCAAGAAGAATCTTAATGAGTGGATGGGAGATCGTAGGTTTACCCCGGGTATCACGTCTGTGTCACTGTTAGACAGAGGCACAGTAAACTAAACCTCGAAAAAGGGCATAGTAAAATTCATTTAAATGGGTGGCGAAAGCCAAACACACTCTGGCTAGGCTTACAAATGGCCTAGGGCAGATAGCCTAGTATGAACCTATGAACCTATTAGGATAGAGCACCTGGACTCCCCTTGTGATATTTGCAGAAACTTTGGTACCAGGACCGTACAAGAGCAGAAGAGTAAACTCTTAAAGGAAGTCCCGCTTTCTGATTATGCTACCTCTAATCAGTAAAATAGGAGGCGTGAGGATTCTTTCAACAAAGACTCTCCTTCTGTCATGCTTAGATTGGACTCCTATCCTCTTCCCTCTGAGGAATTACTATAAAAGTTGAGACTTGTCATTTTGTAACTAATCCAGGAATTTCTCAGGTGTGTCTGTTGTACCTACATTGTCTAGGAAGTGTGAAGCAGTGTCATCTTTGAGACTGTCTAGGTACCTTTAATCTAGGCCTTTTTGTTTGCAGCCTCCATCAGATTGTCCAGGTCTCCCTCATTCCCTGTTCAAATATGGACTGGGATGAGCTGATGAGTGCATTAATCAAAGCACAGATGGAGCTGGGTATTTTCTCTTCACCCTCTGTCTTGTGGGTAGCAAAATAGGGTCCCTTCCCAACAACTTATGTTGTGCAGTTGCCAGTTTGCTCAGACAGCATAACAATAGTTTGTTATATCAGCAAACAGGGTGGGAATCTTTTCCTATGTGCTTTGTCAAGGAATATGGGAATGGGACATGTTATCTTGGAGAAATAGAGGCGGCAGTTGCATTTTATCAGTCCTTGCCGTATTAGAGATGTATTTTCTATTTATCAAAGGCTGACAACTTGTATGGCAGCTGCTGGTTACCTGCAGTCCTCAAAACAACAGTCTTCACTTTTGACCAGTCGGCAGGAGCACTCGGGCACAGAACACATCTGATGATTAAAAACAAAAGTGTATTCCTATACTATGTCCCGATTCAGGGCAACATGAGTGTGAAATCAGGAAGGACCTTTCTTTGACTCAGTCTTTTTGGCTTTCATGTGGTACTTTGTCTCTTGGATTTAATAGATGCTTTGGCTCTCTTGGATTTAATAGATGCTTTGACTAAGGCAACATACTTGCCACAAGCATTTGCAGAGTGGCATAGCTGAAGATCTGTCACTTGGGGTAGTTGAGTGGACTTGTGCTTGACATCCTTTTTGATATAAGAGGGATATTTAGGCTGAGGTTGCACTTCTTGCTCAACTCTTTCCATTGCTGGAGGCAGGCCTCCCCTCATCAAAGGGCCATTTTCCTTGAAATTTGTGTCCTTATCCTTCTAGAGGAAGGAAAAGGCCCATTAGATACCCCAGATGCATGGTCATGTCTTCTCCTTACCCACCACATCAGCCAGACACATTATGCTGGGGGAGCAGTCTTAGAAGGGAATTTTTCCTGACTGCTGAGTCATTTCCCTCCTGTGATTCTTCTGCTGTGGTGTAGTTGAGGCCGCTTTAATGAGGGAGGTTAAAGAGAGACGTACCCACTTCAGAATGAGACAGATGCTGAGTCGGTTCATTTGCTTGAGGACCATATTACCTTAGGAGTCCTTGGGCATTTTTCTTCACTGTTAGGACATGCAGTGGTGGAGCTTTTGGTAAATTCATCTCTGTATGTTAGGTGATGATCTCTGTTGTTCCCTCAGAGTCTTTTGTTGGACATTTTCTCCAGGTTTTGGGGTGGCCCTTTCAGGTACTTCAGTCTTTAGAGTGCATCAAGGTGTTCAGTACTATTAGCTAAAGAATGTAAGAAGTGGATCCTGTATCCTTTGTCCTGTAAGGTTTTCATCAGTGATGGTGAGTTGCCCTCTCTGGAAATCCCTGTGGGAGCTTCTCCAATTGCATTCCATTTGGATGGTACTGTTCAATTGCTGGTCCTTCTGGGCATCCACTGAGGGGTTATCTGTTCTGAGTTGATATCTTGATATTCTCCCCATGTCGATTATCCATTTACTTATGGATGAGCAACATTACCTGATTAGAAAGCCTACACATTGGTACAGACTAGACTTCTTTGTTGTTCAGGCTGCTTTAAATACTGTCCCCCTCCAATGGGGCGCCTTAATATTCATGAGTTCTAAGTGCTCCTTAAAATGACAGAGTTAGTCCTCGACATATTTGGATTCCTCAAAACTGGTATCTCCATGGGGGCCAGGGCATGGAACGTGGGTACAAAGGAATATAAGAAGTACTAGGCAAGCCGTCACGGTGACCTTAAGATGACTATCAATATACACCTTAAAGCTGTCAAACATAAATATTCTTGCCATCCTTTTTAAGCCCTTAATAGTGCTGCCCTCCCAAATTGAGTAGGGTTGTACGTGATAACCCTGGTATAAATTTGTTTATCTATCCACTCAAGATTAGCCTTAAAGGTAACCATAGCAGTTCTTTGTTTGACCTGTAGTGATAAGTTATTCCTTAGACTGAGTATGTTGAGCTAGGAACTTATCTGTCAGTTGAGTCTCATCCTTTGGTGTACGTTTAGGTCCTTCTTGTGAATGTTTAGAGAGTCACTGGTTTTCTGAAGAAATAGTAAGTCAAACAGGGTAGAGTCTTTCATGGTTTGAAAAGCGAAGATGAGGGTCCCCTCTTAGCAACATGTAAGCTGCCGAGTATAGGGAAAATGGTGCTAATCTATTGGTGTAGTTGAAGGATTTAAGTCGTAGTTCTGGCAGTTGATGCAGTGGTTAAGATTACAGTCTTCAGTTCCAGTGTTACAGGGTTTGATTCCCTCATTTCTCATTTTCACCCACTCGGGGATCATCGATAAATTTGCTGAGTAGGCATGAACCCCTACATTGTTATATGGATAGACAGGTGGCTCACTGACAGGACACATTTGTCTGGATAGGTGAATCCACTTCCAGTAAGAAACCTGTTACTAGCAGTGTCCCACAGGGCTCAGTGTTGGGACCCCTTCTCTTTAATGCATACTACTTTGAAGTAAAGGCCAATTTTGGGGTCCTCTGGCTCACCAGGTTTGTTGATGATTGTAAGTCACTGAATCCTTAATCGGTGTTGACATCCTACAAACACGCCTAAAATGACAAAACAACTGGTGCCAAAACCATGGTCTCAGACTAAATGCTAAATAATGCCTAGTCATAGTTTTCAGTAAATTGGATATCCTTGCAAATTGTAAAATCGATAGCACACCATTAAAAAAAAGACCCAGTGCTGAAAGACCTAGGAACACAGATGGTAACTTAAACTTTGACCACCAGGTAGTTACAGTAGTGAGGAAATCCTTGTGTGTGTCTCAATTTACAAATAAAGGCATGGCATCAAGATCAAAGGAAGTCCTAGTGCCATTGTACTCGGCCCTCATTAAGCCCATAATCGAGTACAGTGCTCCCTTCTGCATGTACCTATTCAGGCACCTACACCAGTTGGAGTAGCCCCAGATGTTTCTCACTAAAAAGGTAAAAAGCATAACACACATGTCTTATGCAGACCAACTGAAAGCCCCATCCCTTTACTCTGAATCATATTGTTTATCGAGAGGATATTTATGCCTGACCTACAAGGCATTCTTTGATCCAGTCCTGATGAACATGTTACATATTTGCAAGACAAATTATACAAGAGTTACTCGTTCCATGGACATGAAATTTATTTGTGACCAACAGAACTTGCTGGAGAGACAGATTCATATCCCAAAGGCTACCTCATGTATGGAATAAACTTACTTGGATAAATGGATGGGAAACCGTAAATTCAATCCTATGGTACAGCCCATGTCTCTTTTGGACAGAGGCAGTCTGTAAAATGATTCAGAGCTCCAACATGTAAACACCTACTACCCTGATATACCCCATCCCCATATCTGGGGAATTAAGATATAATATTGTCACATCTGGAGTATTATTGGCTAGGCTTGTAAAGGCTCTTGTGCCATTAGCCTAGCAATCGCCTATGACTAAGAACTTATGAAGTCCTTTAATTTTCTTGGTTAGAAAACTTTGAGGCTTTTCCAGTTGAGTGATATGCTTGGATTTGCATGTACCAAAAGGGGCTTGGTATTTAATGATGGGTCTCATAAGAGAAAAGTACAACGGCGAGATGCCTTCTTTGGATCTTGAAGATATTCCCTTGGAAATGAATTGGACCAGATTGGATTTCCTGACTGTGGTGGAAACATGAAGACTGAAGAAGAGAGTTGTCCATATAAGCATCAAAGTCTCTCTTGTGACCTTATCTGTCTGAAGAGGAGCACTGTTTATAATCGGCTTTTCAGCCAGATGCTACCATGGTGCAGCCCCCATGAAGGAGTTCTCACTGGATCCCAGCCAGGTTTTCTCCCCACCCCACACACTTTTTTCTGCAGATTTTGGTTAATGGTGGTAGGGTCTTTCTGTCTCAAGCCCCTGTTAGGTTCATCAGGCCTGCAAGACTCCTTCCCTCCTAGTAATGTTGTCGAAGTTACCAAGACTTCTCCTTTCTTGGCTTAGCAACAGGTATGTTCTAATGACTCCTTTTAGGGGATGATTTAAGTTATTGCCCCCTCCCGCCTTACCTGTTGCAGGGATCCCTTTTTGTTTCTCAAATTCTTTTTGTTACCAACAGCATACATAGAAGTTGTTACCCTGTAAATGGAAAGGGTATCAGTCACTCAGAGCTGCCCTTCCAGTCATTTTTGCAGGAGGTGTCTTGAGTCTGGGTAAGTGGCACTCGTGGAAAGACCTCAGTCCTTTTTCTGTAGTAGTACATCTCTCGCTTTTTGTACTGTTTGTTCAGCAGAGAAGGAAGTATGATTTTCTTCTGTCCATGTTGTCAGTTTTGGCAGAGAAGGAAGTATGGTTTTGCTCTGTCCATGTTTTCAGTTTTGGGGGTTCCCACCTTCTGGCTGATTGTGTCATCCTTGAGTTCAATGATGCAGCTGATTTTTGCCATCATCTCCTACTAGTTGTCAAGGGGAGGAAGGCAGGCACTGATTTGGTATTCATGTCTTTGATACGTGAGGAGCCATCCTTGGGCCCGCTGGGGATTTCTTCCTTTTTGCAGGGTAAAAAACAGAACCATTGTGCCTGGCAGAGGTCTTATCAATGGCCATGACAATATTTTAGCTGGGTCTTGGGCAAAGGTTGTAAGCTGCTAAGAAGTTATACCACATGGTTTCACATGAATGCAGTTCCCCATGTGGATGGAGCAGTACCTTTATCTTTGTGGTTTGTCTGCTGCAAATGTGTGGATTGTTCTGTGTTGTGGTTTCCACTTCAGGTTCCTGATGCTGTTCTGCCTTGGACTCCTGGTGAAGGATGTGATAAAATCTAGCTGCATAGTGTCAAGTGTCTCCTCTGGGTGGACTGTTTATTCTGCTTTGTGGATTTTTTCCCCTTTGAAATAATATTTGACAAGCTAACTTTGCTGCTGCTGGGTGCAGTGGCTTGGTGGTGTGGTAATTCATCCATCAATTATTTACCATTCTGTGGGGCTCTGTCTCTTCCTAAGAGACCTCATGTTAAAGGCTTGTAGAGGAGTACTCCTTTCTTACCCCCTTTGAGAAGGTGGGTTTCTCTTCTCCTTGCCTGTAGTCCTGAAAAGACTGCCTGTATCCTTTCTTCTTAGTTTCCTTGTAAGGAGGTAGGAACTTGGAAGAGTGAGAGGGGTCCCTTACACTTTGCAGAACAGTGCAGCTACTGTAGGAGGTCTGCAAACTATCTGTGCTGTTTGATTAGATAGATTGGTGGTCCATCTTCCTGTCCTTAAAAGAGTAGGGGATGCTTTACCATTCAGTCCTTGGGAGATGGTAGTTTTATTTTTTGCATCATTGGGTGGTTTTGCCCATTGCATTGGTTATGATTAGGTCAAGCCTGTTTTATCTTGGCTGATTTGTTCAGTGTGGTCTCTTTGGCCTGCAGTGTATCCCTCCCAGGCATTGTGATCCTGCCCCAAAGCTCCAAAGTTTGGCTTTGACTGGGTAAGCTATCATCAGCATACCACATTTGCTGCTGGTCCTTGTGTAGCTCTATAGCTCCTTCCTCCCTGATGGATTTTTCCCGGTGTTTCTGACCAGCCTTTAGTTCAATTGAGGAGGGTCCTTAGATGTAGATATAACAGATTTTTAATTTTTACAGTACCTGTTAATCTTCAAAGAAGATGATTTTGGTATGGACGCCTTCTCTCCATCCCTCTGCAAGTGGGTATCCTATCCAGCTGGCCTTAGCTGTTGCATTTAACTGTAAGCTGGGTAAGTGTGTACTGGTGTATCACTTATTAGCGGTGGGGTTCATTTAGCTAAATTGTCGCTCTTGTTTGCAGAAGGGTGCAGGATAATGGTTAGGAGTAAACTGGCTGGTGTGGGAAATTAAACAGGCTTATATTCTCAGAGTAATTTCATGGCATGCATCAGTCTCTTGCGTATGGAAACTTAAGCATGCCATTTTCTGATCAGTTGCATTTATCCTGTTCATCAAAGTATCTTTCAGAGAAAGTATTCGTACATCAGCTAATATGGTAAGTACTTACCTCTTTGAGTATCCTGATACTGCTGTATTTTATTTGCAGTAGGCTAAGACTTTGATAATTTCTTTTTTAAAATAGCTCTAATGAGGAACATGCAAACTAAATGCAGCATGGTCAGAAATGTCCTTGTTTTGGTTTAGAAAACCTTCCTTCATGTGGTTATCTTTAGCTCTTCCTGTGCTTCAGAAAGTTGCTTCAATTTAGTTAAAATGTATATTTTTGTATTCCAGCTGAAAACGAAAGCACTCCCATACAACAGTTGTTAGAACACTTTCTTCGTCAGCTACAGAGGTAAGCACCTGACAGCATTATGATTGTAAATGTTATGGGAAGTCCTATTAAGGCATTGTTTTACAGGGGTAGACTACTAAATGAAATGCAGCTGAGCCAGATTGCCATTCTGACCAAAAAATGCAGACCGTGGCACTCTTTTTATGCCCCCTTCTTCTAAGGTGGAACCATGTTAGTGTTATATCATCAAATTGTACAAAGTCGTGTACTGACCCAGGATATAATGCTGATTGAGAAATGGATGAACTGTGCTGTGAGGATGTCATTTGATACCTGCTCCTGCAACTGTGCTATGAGGATGTCATTTGATACCTGCTCCTGCTGTTATGTCACCACACTGACTAACGATGTTTGAGTGTGAATGCATAATAGCAGTGTGCCTGGTGTGGTTGGGGAGATTTGGAGATGACCGTGGGGAGGATTTATGCTGACAGTAGTTTTTATCTTCCCTACAGGCCAGGTTGTTTGAGCTTTAGTGCATTCTTCTAAGGCTGAAGTAGAGATAAGAGTTCCAGTATTATGTGAAGAATGGTTTCTCTTGGTGCCATTTATAGCCATGGTGTCAGGATATCTGTGGACAAAGTTTGCTGTGTTAAAACTAATACTCATTAAGGTGAAGTATCTGCCAGGACCTTCATCTGCTACCAGCAACTGTCACTACATATGTGGAAGTTACTGAGTTTAGTCTTAGTTTTTGGTAGAGAATTGTTATTGGAAAGTCATTCATCTTACAGGACATTACTTTTCCTAGTAGACTGCTGAAACAAGCTGGCTCTGGCTCAGAGGACTATAGCTGTGACCCAAGATCAGTTAATGACCCTGGCACTGGAGGAGCTAACCATTTAGGTGGAACAAGTGGCTTTTGTCAGCTCATCTGTCCTTGGTGGTAGTGAAAGCAGTTTGGTCATCTGCAGTACTGATACCTTATAGAAGCTGGACATCAGATGAAAAGAAGGACCCAGACACATGCCTATCAAGCAATGTCTCATCAGTGGCTGATGTTCTGGGTACCCACAGTTCACAGCTCAGGTGTTAGGGCATGTAAAACCTTTGATGGCTGCCTGACTAACTGCCTTCTGTGATTGTGTCTCCCCTAAGTTGAAGCTGTTGGGTTGATTGAATATGGGAAGCCTGAGGATCTGCAGATAATAGAGGCAAAAATCATGTAGAGAGAAGAAAAAGAACTTGAAACAATAAGTTTCAGTCCTGAGAAGTTTGTGTCTTCACCCTCTTACAGGGTCCATTCATTTAAAATTGTAACAGTTGTTCACCACATTTTGATTGCTGGTTGAAGACTGGCAACATTTTTCATCACCCTCCCCCCGCTTGTTTAGGTTTCTTTCAGGTATTATTTTATTTTAAATTATAATCTGGATTGTTCATAAGGAACTCTGTCTGCGTGCTCACCCTGTTTTACTTGCTTGTTGTATTTTGACTGTATTTCCTTTTTAACAAGTAGCTTATTCCATTTCATGAAATTTCCCTTTTGTGTGACCATTTGTCAATTCCTTTCATATATTTGATGTTACTGTATCCACTGGAAGATGCCACAGTCATCTGCCACTTTTGTGAAATACCTCTTCCTCGCATCCATTCTGAATTTTACACTCCTTGTCGTTTTTGAAAAATGGTACCCTTTTTAACTTTCTGAATACCCTTAAGTTTCTTTTTCCATTCTGTAAGATTGTTGTTTTTGTTCTTCTTTCAGCTTTTCCCGGTTAGGGGTCGCCACAGCGGAACTCCAGTCCCCTAATGATTGGCAGTAGATTTTTTACAGCTGCTGAGGAACCAGCTCGACGCCCAACCTTCAAAGAAGGCATTTCCATTCTACGCATGTCTTTCGAATGCCACTCAACCACGAGGAGGACATGCAGACTCCACACAGAAGGTGCTCCCGCCAAGAATCAAACGGGAGAACGTCTTGCTGTGTGGCAATAACGCTACCATTGCGGCTTATCCATTCTGTTTTCACACGGCTGCTTACTCCTCTGAATTGCTTCTTTATTTCATGTATGGGGGCTGTGTTGTCCCCACTTCAACTTCTCCCTGTGATTCCTATAGTAAGTGCATGGCATCCATCCATTTTGATGTTCTTCGTGTTTCACTGTTGCAGCCATCACATTTGGGTTATCTGCCTGCAGGTAGCCCTCAGCCGGCCTGAATACCAGAGTCTTGGATTCCTGCATCAGATGCTGTCTCTTCTTCCATGACGTCAGGTCGTCTGGTATAAAACGTGCAGCCGATGCCATTACATCAGTCTTTCTTGCCATGGGGTGCCCGAAGCAGAAGCAGTTCTCAAGTGCCGGTCGTCCGACTCCTGAAATTTTCGTTTTCGAGTTTCAGAACCGAAATCTTCAAAAAAAAGATAAATACCCTGTTGGGGATCTTTTTTCTTGCTCCAACCAATGTCAGTAAAAGTTAACAATTGTCTTACCTTGGAAAGCAAATACCTCATAAAGATTTTCATTCGTACTGCATTCCTTGCTTAGGGCCAGACCACGACGTCCCTCGCTGTTGATTTTGTGCCTTGTTCAACCCCCGAACTATTCGTCATCGGGCTATAGTTGCAGGAAATTATTTTGATACTCTGTATCAGTACTCTGAAATGGCTTCGTTAAGCCATCAGACTACAAATCTTCCAAAAAAACATAAAGATTAAGACAGAGACAGACCGCATAGGTCCAAAACTGCAGACGATGCTTCCGTTAAGCTAGTCGCCAGTCTGCTGGTACTCATTGAGGCACTTTCGCAGCCCCTGATACCCGCTACCTCAGATTTGCAGGCCTCTACTGAGACCCATTCAGAGTCTGGTATGCCACGAGATGCTTCCTCCACTATGGAACCTGTGGATGTCTCTACCTTGGATGGGTCCGGAGCCGCAGTGCAGGCACTAGCTTCTGAGGGTGTATTCAGGCCTACAGACTTGCATTTTAAACCAACGCCATCTTCTTCATCCCAGGCCTAAAACTCACTCCATGCCTAAAAAATAAATGCTTAGATTGGCTGAAGACCTTATTGCCTTAATTAAGGGAAGCCAGCCTTCCCCCTCTAAGAGGCCTAGAACTGATTTTCCTTCTGATTCTTCTGATCAGGAATCTGATATTTCTGTTCCTTCTGATGACCAGGATTTGTCTTTATCTACCTATGAGGATTCTGATGCAGAGGATTCCATTCCCTCTGCTTCCCCTCCAGAAGATTTTTCTTTTGGTAAAACCTTGCACACTCTTAGGGAGCATTTCCACTGGGAAAGCCAGGATTACTCTGACTCCAAAAAGAGGCTTAGTGAATTCTTACTCCTTTCTCAACACAGGCCTTTAGCTATCCCTCCTGTTCTGAACATTGTAGGTGATGCTTTCTTGGAATCTAGCCTTTCCCCAGACACTTTATCTCCAGCTCCCAGAAAACCTGACTGGTATCACAGAGTACCTGACTCTCACAAGTTCCTCTTCAAGAATCTTACTGCGGATCCAGCGACCATTTCCCAAGGACCAAAAGGCATTAAGGCTACTGCTGCCAAAAATCGTACTCCCTCTGATAGAGATTCGAGAGCCTTGGACACATAGGGGTAAGAAGGTATACACTTCTGCTACTTTGATCATTAGGGCTTTAAATTGCCAGTTTCATATGTTAAAGTACCAGCAGCATATTACGGGACTACTTAAACAGAAAATGTTGTTGATTCCTGACTGTGCTGAACACAAAGATTTACAGGATTTAATGCATTCTGCCATGCGGTGCCTGAAGCTGAAGCAGTTCTCAAGTGCCGGTCGTCCAACTCCTGAAATTTTCGTTTTCAAGTTTCAGAACCGAAGTTTTCAAAAAAAAGATAAATACCCCGTTGGGGATCTTTTTTCTTGCTCCAACCGATGTCAGTAAAAGTTAACAATTGTCTTACCTTGGAAAGCAAATACCTCATAAAGATTTTCATTCGTACTGCATTCCTTGCTTAGGGCCAGATCACGATGTCCCTCGCTGTTGGTTTTGTGCCTTGTTCTACCCCCGAACTATACGTCGTCGGGCTATAGTTGCAGGAAATTATTTTGGTACTCTTTATCAGTACTCTGAAATGGCTTCGTTAAGCCATCAGACTACAAATCTTCCAAAAAAACATAAAGATTAAGACAGAGACAGACCGCATAGGTCCAAAACTGCAGACGATGCTTCCGTTAAGCTAGTCGCCAGTCCGCTGGTACTTATTGAGGCACTTTCGCAGCCCCTGATACCAGCTACCTCAGATTTGCAGGCCTCTACTGAGACCCATTCAGAGTCTGGTATGCCGCGAGATGCTTCCTCCACTATGGAACCTGCAGATGTCTCTACCTTGGATGTGTCCGGAGCCACAGTGCAGGCACCAGCTTCTGAGGGTGTATTCAGGCCTACAGACTTGCATTTTAAACCAACGCCATCTTCTTCATCCCAGGGCTAAAACTCACTCCATGCCTAAAAAATAAATGCTTAGATTGGCTGAAGAGCTTATTGCCTTAATTAAGGGAAGCCAGCCTTCCCCCTCTAAGAGGCCTAGAACTGATTTTCCTTCTGATTCTTCTGATCAGGAATCTGATATTTCTTTCCCTTCTGATGACCAGGATTTGTCTTTATCTACCTATGAGGATTCTGATGCAGAGGATTCCATTCCCTCTGTTTCCCCTCCAGAAGATTTTTCTTTTGGTAAAACCTTGCACACTGTTAGGGAGCATTTCCACTGGGAAAGCCAGGATTACTCTGACTCCAAAAAGAGGCTTAGGGAATTCTTACTCCTTTCTCAACACAGGCCTTTAGCTATACCTCCTGTTCTGGACATTGTAGGTGATGCTTTCTTGGAATCTAGCCTTTCCCCAGACACTTTATCTCCAGCTCCCAGAAAACCTGACTGGTATCACAGTGTACCTGACTCTCACAAGTTCCTCTTCAAGAATCTTAATGCGGATCCAGCGACCATTTCCCAAGGACCAAAAGGCATTAAGGCTACTGCTGCCAAAAATTGTACCCCCTCTGATAGAGATTCCAGAGCCTTGGACACATGGGGTAAGAAGGTATACACATCTGCTACTTTGGTCATTAGGGCTTTAAATTGCCAGTTTCATATGTTAAAGTACCAGCAGCATATTATGGGACTACTTAAACAGAAAATGTTGTTGATTCCTGACTGTGCTGAACACAAAGAATTACAGGATTTAATGCAGTCTGCAGAACAAGTCGGTAAATATACTTTGCAGTGTGGCTTTGACTCCTTAGAAGCATCTTGCAGGGCTGCTGTCACTGGGTCTGTACTTAGAAGGTATGCTTGGCTTAAGGAGCAAAACTTGCCAGATCATGTTAAAGCTAAATTACTGGATGCTCCTTTAAACCAAGACCGCCTGTTTGGCAACAAAGCAGAAGTCCTCAAAAGGATGGAGGAAAAAGCTAAATCTATGCAAACTGTCAAATATTTCCTACAAGTACAGCCTCCCAGGTTTAGTAGGTATTGGCCTTCAAAGAATTGGTCCTTTCCAGTCTCTTCCAGGCCTTCTCAGTCCAAACCCAGGAACAGCAGACCATCTAGGTTACAGTCTCAGGCTGCACACAGGCCTAAGCAGTGGGGGGCTCCCACTTCCAAAGCAGGGAGTAGTAAACCTCCCCCTTACTGAAAAATGGCACAATGACTTAACCTTAGCCCTTCCAAACCATGCTCAACTGCCTGCTCCCTTAGGAGGAAAGCTCACCCTCCATGCAAAAAACTGGGAACTCATTACCCAGGACAAATGAGTTAGTTTTGAATATAGTTTCCCAAGGATACAGATTCCACTTTCACACCCTACCAACCCCAAGCAGTTGGCCAGACCTATCCCCAGATAAGTGGGCGGAGGCCCAGCAGCAGGTTCTCTCTCTTCTAAGTATCAAGTCTATTCAACCTGTCCCAGCAGAACAAAGGGGACAAGGGTTTTATTCAAGACTTTTCCTGGTACCCAGGAAAGACAGCTCCTGGCATCCTATCCTGGACCTCTCTATTCTAAACACCTTTTTGGTAATCCCAAAATTCAAAATGCTAATACTTCAACAGCTGCTTCCTATGCTAGGCAAAGATGCCTGGTTGGCAACCTTAGACTTAAAGGAAGCTTACCTGCACATTCCAATAAGGGAATCTTGCAGGAAATACCTGCGCTTCAGGGCAGGCTCCATGCACTATCAATTCTCTGCACTTCCCTTTGGCTTATCTACTGCGCCCAGGGTATTTATAAAGTGTCTAGCTCCAGCCATTGCATTTTGCAGGCAGAGAAATATTCAGATATACCCATACTTGGATGATTGTCTGATTCAGGCAGAAAGCCAGGACTTGCCTCACTGGGGTACACCATAAATGAAAAGAAATCTCGCCTAGTACTCTTGCCACCAAATTGTATTCCTAGGAGCAAGCTTGAACACAACTTCACAAATGGCTTTCCTCACTCCAGAGAAACAAGTTTATTTGACAACCTACTTCAAACTATTGGCCACAAAGCCCCAGCTCTCTGCAAGGAAAATTCTGCAAGCCCTGGGGTTCATGGCTTCTTGCATTCTACTAACTCCATATGCAAGACTGCATATGAGGAAACTACAGTGGTATCTAAAAAGCCTATGGTATCAGCATTCTCAGGACCTGGAATCAATGATTTCTATCATTCCTTGTATAAAGACAGAGTTCCTTTGGTGGGCAGAGGCCTGCTATCCCAACAAGGGGCTCCCTTTCACTCTACCCCCTGCCACCCAAACCCTCACAACAGACGCATCAGACTATGCATGGGGGGCTCACTTGGCAGGGCAGTGTATTCAGGGCAAATGGAACCCGAGACCGATGCACCTACATATCAACCAAAAAGAAATGTTAGCTGTACAGAATTCCCTGACAGCATTCAAACACCGCATTCTTCCAGGACAACTATTGGTAAAGGCAGACAACACCACAGTTATGTGGTACATAAACAAGCAGGGGGGAACCCACTCATACCCTCTCTGCAGACTAGCCATGGCTCTGTGGAACACAGCCTTGAGCTACCAAGTGCACCTACAAGCTCCTGCCAGGCAAGCTAAATTCACTGGCAGACAACCTAAGCAGAAATCTCATGGACCCACACAAATTTAAACTGGAGCCAAAAATATTTGACCTCTTGAGGAACAAATGGGGGGGACTCCAGAGGTAGACCTGTTTGCCTCCCCTCAGAACTACCAGTTGGACAAATTCTGCACAAGGACTTCCCACAGTCAAGTTTGGAAAGTGGATGCCCTGTCCTTTACCTGGGAAAGCCTCTCTGTTTATCCCTTTCCCCCTCTGCCTGTCCTCTCGAAGGTTCTGCAAAAGATCAAACAGGACAAGCCAAGGACAATACTGATTGCACCAGACTGGCCACGCCAGCACTGGTACCCCCTCTTGCACAGTATGACATTGCTGGAACCATGGCACCTGCCTCAGACCCCTTCCCTGCTGTCTCAGCAGGTGGGCCAGATTCTGCACCCTCAGCTTCAAACCCTAAACCTTGAAGCCTGGCTAATCCCTTGAGCTCTCCAATAGCATCCCTCAGTAAGCAGGTGCTAGATGTTATTCTGGAGGCAAGGAGGCCTAGTACTAGAAAATCCTATGCTGAAAAGTGGAAAAGATACTGTTCCTGGAGCCAGACTCGGGCGAGATGTGCACAACGGTGCCCAGCTTACCTCATATTCTTCAGTACCTAAGAGAAGTGCTCCACAAGGGCCTATCCTTCTCATCAATTAAAATTCATGCTTCTGCCATTTCAGCACATTATAATACTGAGCCACCCCTCTTCTCTCACCCCCTGCTAAAGCAAGTCCTTATAGGGCCATTAATTTAAGACCACCCAGGAGAGCCCCTACTCCAGCCTGGGACCTTCACTTTGTATTGGAAAAGCTCACCCTTTGAGCCAGCTGCAACTGCAGAGTTGAAATTCCTTTCTTGGAAAACAGCCTTCCTTCTTGCCATCACTTCAGCAAGAAGGGTGTCTGAATTACAGGCCCTCATGGCAGTTGAACCCTTCATTATCTTCCATGCAGACAGGGTTTCCCTCAGG
The DNA here is from genome assembly GCF_019279795.1 of Protopterus annectens. NCBI lineage: Eukaryota > Metazoa > Chordata > Ceratodontiformes > Protopteridae > Protopterus > Protopterus annectens. Next base: position 787,320,842 of record NC_056731.1, on the reverse strand, counting down.
ACCAGTCCTTCCTTTATACCCAAGGTGGTGTCTAGTGTGGCCCTAAATCAGTCCATTCACTTGCCTACTTTTTTCCCTAATCCACAGAACAAATGAGAACGAATACTGCACTCTCTGGATGTGCACAGACAACTTAGATTTTATTTGGACAGGACCAAGCCTCTCAGAAAAACTGTACAGCTGCTAGTTGGCCTTGCTGCAGGGGCAGAGGGAAAGGCCATTTCAAAGCAAACAATTTCTAAATGGATAGCCCATTGCATTCATTTCAGCTACAAGCACCGTGGAAAACCTACCCCACAGGTGATAAGATCACATTCCACCAGGGCTGCATCTACCTCTGCAGCCTTTCTCAGAGGAGTCCCTACCAGGGACATCCTCAAAGCTGCTACCTGGAGCTCTGTACATACCTTCACCAAGCATTACAACGTGCCTATTTTTTCTAAATCCAGAGCTCTTTTTGCCACTGTGGTCTTGCAGGGCTTAATAGCTGACCCTAATGCTCTCTAACTTCCTCCTCCATTCCTTAGCTTTGGGAATCAACCCAAATGTGATGACTGCAACAGTAAAACATGAAAAACATAGTACAGTTGTGTACACTTACCATAAATGTAGATGTTCAAGTGTATTCACTGTTGCAGTCCTGGTTACCCTCCCTCCAGCCCCCTGACGTCTCTTGGCTCTACCTTTCCTTCTTGTTTGGTGTTTTAAGTTTTCTGGTGTATTTACTTTTTGATGGAGGTGTACGATAACATAGAATTCCTTTCCATTGTGGAGGCACCTGACATCTGGGGCAAGAAAAACTGATGTAATGGCGTCGGCTGCATGTTTTATACCCCTGACGATCTGACGTCATGGAAGAAGAGACAGCATCCAACGCAGGAATCCAAGACTCTGGTATTCAGGCCGGCTGAGAGCTACCTGCAGGCAGATAACCCAAATGTGATGACTGCAACAGTGAATACACTCGAACATCTACATTTATGGTAAGTGTACACAACTGTACTTTTTTTTTTTATCACTGGTAGTATTTAATTTAATACTGCACCTGCTGCAGACTGGCACTGACTCTCTGGTCTAATGCTCATTACTTTAGCTGATAAAAAGTTTGTGATGCGGTAAGTGTGAAACCCAGTAGCTTTGCTGTTTTGTCACTGTTTGTCTTTACATCTTCTTTATAGTTTACTCACTCGATGTGTGATGGGGTTTGTCACCTTTGATTCAGGGTGAGGTTAATTAAGAGGTAGGATTGTATTTGGTGGAGCTCCCTGACATGTGAGTTTTTGTTAACAGGAAACAGAGCCTCACTGTGTTATGTTCTGCTGAATCCAAGCTGAGCACTTGAATGTGGAGCTCATCTTGGGTAAACGGATACGGTTTTGGTGCAATTTACTGTGGTCATCACAGAGTGGCAGTAGTAAATAAGTTTGTATTAACAAATGTCTGTGTATGTGTGTGTGCATATTTCTGTGTTTCTACTGTTTATCAAAGGGGATAATTTATAAATCATACAACTGGCGTTTTTCAGTTTGATGTTTATTGCAGCTAATTTGTTGTATTTGATTGTCCTTTACAGTTGTTTTTTTGGGTCAGCCTTTTATATCACTGACTATTTTTCATTTCAATAAGGACACTTTTTGAACATTTTTTTTCCATATTGTTTATCATTCTAAGAAGAACAAATGTGGCTCACAATACCTAGTGTTCATTGTGTATTTAACATTGTTCAGGAATGTCATACTTAAGGTTTATTCCGTTGTGGCCCACATTATCAATACCCCTGGGGGTTAGGCCTCCCTTTGTGAAAGGTCAGACCAAGTGAATACATTTTTATTTTTATTTTTTATTTGTAAGGTTGGGTCTGATTATTGTGATTTTACTATTCATACATTTGTGCAAGTTTTGTAATTGTTACTTTAAAGGAGCGTTGTTGTAATTTTTCAAGGCAATGACTTCATACATCTATTTTTCACTATTGTTAATATCTATGTGGGTAACAAGCCCTATTTACTAGTGAATCTGTGTTATATTGAGATTACAATAGTTGCCTTTTTTATTTAGACTTGTGTGACTAGGACTATCTGTGCTATATATCTCATTCTTTTTTGATTTTCATAATCATTGTTTGTGTTAAATTGTTCTTAACATCTTGGGATAGTAATAGGCAGGCCTACTTCTTGGTTCCATCTTGATGGTGAATTGGGGCATGGGTTTTTGAGTTATGCAGTCAGACCACGCATTTTGTTTTTATATTGTAGTTTACATTAGGTGTCGCTATCATATTCTTGATTAGCACATACTCCTCTTTATTTAATTTTGTTTATATATAATCTAAATAGGGGACATATAGGTGATTATTACCTGGGACCAATACAGATCTTATCACTATATTGTATAGTCTTTCGGCTGATAGAAACTGATTTTCATGCTTTTTGATGTAATATGGTTTTAATGTTACAATTTTTGGTCACACTGTGATTATTGTGTATATAATTGGTTATTACCCATCTACTCCACCTACCTACTTAATCTCACATCATAACCCAAAGCAACCATGCCACTAGGTAATACTGTTGTAATCCTCACTTGCACTATTCCAGCCTACATTACATCTTATCAAACAGCTACATTCATAACCCCCAACCATTTCCACTGCTCTCTCACATCAACTCCCCTCAAACACCCACTGCATAATTTCATTACCACAACCTCAAACTACCTCTTCCCAGTACAACTATTTAGTTACCAAACCCCCACCACATTTGAACACAAAGTTTCCATAAAATACAACAAATTTTTTACTGCATATATAAAACATATTCTCAACACTCTTTCTAAACTTGCTGTCAGTGGAGATGTGCACCCCAACCCTGGCCCCACAATCACCAGTATCTACACAAACCGTCTTCCAACCAACTCCTCCATCACCCAAACCACAAGCAACAAAAACCCAAATGACATCCTCATTATGTCTCTTAACATCAGAAGCATCTGTAATAAAATCTAAGACCTCCATGCTTACATAAGCCTCTACTCCCCTGACATCCTTATCGTAACTGAATCGTGGCTCAAACCTCACATCAAAAGTGAGCAGATACTCCCACCTGGATACAACATCCTCCATAAGGACAGACTATCCAAAAAAGGAGGAGGTGTGGCACTGTTTTACAAACATCACCTCAATATCCATATTCTCACCAAGTCATCTCCCCAGTTTCACGAGGAAGAAGTACTTTATACCACCCTCAAATTAAACCCTAAAAAAATCAATCAACATTATAAGGTGCTATTTCCCACCAGGCCAAAATATACCTCCCCTTGAAAGCCTACTAGACTGGGCCAGTCTCTCCCTACCCCAAGAAACTATCATCCCCGGGGACTTTAACATCAATTGGCTATCCGGCAATAGCAACCACCCAGCCCTCCACCTAAAGCTCCATGATTTCTCTCAGCTAATACAACTCCCACTAGGATCAATAAAAACCCCAGTAACCACACCATTATTGACTGGGTCTTAGTTAACAAAGCTCCTGACATCTACCTAGCAGGCTGTTTACCTGACTCCCTCAGTGACCATTCCCCAGCCTTCGTACTAAAAAATCACTTTAATGATTACAAACCCAGTACCCACAGACTTATTCACAACAAAGCATATTTTAACCCAACTCCTTCACCTCATCGCTCCAGAATGTAAACTGGTCACCTCTAAAGTACCTCACCCTAGATGAAGCGATCCATTTTTTTAACAGTACCTTCCTCAACATCCTTAACTCCCATGCCCCCTTGAGAAACACCAGAATCAGAAGTAGGACCTCCCCCTGGCTACAAAAAAATACCAGGGGCAGTATGAAAACCAGGGATAGAACATGGGAACGCTGGTGCATAACTAAAAACCCTTCAGCTAGGCAACTTTTCCTTAAACTACATAAGATCAAAAAGCAAGCAAAAGCAGACAAAGCCCTTTTCTATCAGACATCCCTAAACTCCTCCCAAAACAGCCCCAAACAATTCTAGTCCACAGTTAATTCTATACTCTGCCCAGGAAATGTAAGCACCGTCCTACCAACCACCCCCTCTCTCTACCAGTAGCATTGCTAATTCCTTCAGTAAACACTTCACAGAATCCGTGCTATCCCTAACAACAAAACACTTCACTACACTACTTTCCCCCCTCACTCAACCCAATACCACCCTTCCCTACCTTCTTTCTCTTCACAGTACCCACCTCCTACATAAAAAGACTCGTGACAAAACAAAACCCACAATAGCAGCCGACTACCTGCCCGCTGAATACCTAAAGATAGCAGCTGATGTCCTACCGTAGCCTATTTCCATATTAATCAACCGCTCCATATCTGAATCCTATGTACCCACGCTATGGAAAATATCGCACATCATTCCCTACCACAAAGGTGGACCGTCCACTGATCTCTCCAACCACTGCCCCATTTCCGTCCTCTCCCTCCTTTCCAAGATACTCGAAAAATGCATCAACTCACAGGTCTCCAAATTTTTCCTTAACAATAACCTCCTCTCCAATACTCAGCATGGTTTCGGACCACACCACAGCACGACAACTGCTGTCCTGTCCTTTACCAACACTATCCTCCATCACAAAAACAATGGCCTCCTCTCCTCTGCTGTATTTCTGGATCTATCTAAAGCCTTTGATATTGTGTCACACAATCTACTACTCTCTGCTCTATCTGACCTCTCTTTCTCCACACTAGCCAAAAACTGGTTCCACAGCTATCTACAAGGCCGCCAGCAATCAGTCATCTGGCACAACAATCTGTCTACTCATCTCCCTGCTACTCTCAGGGTTGGAGCTGTAGTTCACCAGCAGTATATTGCACCACAAAATAAAAGAAACATAAGCACTTTCGTTATATAAAATACATAACTTCATCAGATAAAAGCCAACATTCAAATGGGCACATATATATGACTTGCATTATCACATGACAAACACCAGTTAATGAATTAAAGCAACAGTGTATAAAAATATAAAAACAGTTAAAACCCATATAACCATTAGTAGATTCCCCAGAAAAAAATATATATATTTATTTAGGAAAATAATGCATAAATATGAATGTGAAAAAACACATTTAAAAAAAACAACTAAAAATGTAAATATGTGTATAAGTCCATTAACACATATTTATGTGTATAAATCTATGCTCTCTCAATTCTGCCTTCATTTTTAACATACATCCTATAGATGCAATTTCATTTAAACATGGGAACCCCACTGCATCCAGGCGCATAATCAAATACAGCTCACGGTTCTCCAAGAATAATTGCCAGGGACCGCCTCTTGTATTATTTTGTACTTGTTCAATTATAATGAACTTGAAGTGGTCAGGGAATTCCAGAATGTGTTTATATAGGGCATTGGTAGTTTTTTTCCCCCATATATCATAATTGTGCTCATAAGTACGTTGCTTCAGCATTCACTCCGTCTTGCCAGTATAAAAAGCAGGACAGGCCTGGCACAATGCCCCACGTACGACTCCAGAACTATTACAATTCTAATGCCCCTTCACTCTAAAATTAAACCCATAGATAGCAAAGAGTTCACCCACATTGATGTATTTACAGTGATGGCATCTCCCACATAGATGCATGTACCTATGTTAAATCATCATGTTGTTTACCAACTTTTTCTACCAGGTTTTTGATGTTCAAACCTCTTCTCCATACTATGACTGGTTTGTTACTAATTCTAGATCTAATCTCCCCATCTCCCAACAAAACCATCCAATTTTTTGCTAGATTCTCCTGGATCGATTTAAAGTCCACAGAGAATCTGGTTATAAAGGACAATTTGAAATTGGTATCAGTAGTAGTAACTGTACTCCCCTATTTACTAGAATAGTTGAATTACATGTACTTACATTATAGTCATGACCATTTTCATCAAGAATGGGGGAATAGAACCCAGATCTTCTCTTGTCCATTACTTTTCTTTAAATATCTTGCACAAAGCCCATGGTGTAGTCCCTCTTAATAAACATACTCTCTAAAAGGGCACACTCCTATGAAAATAAATCAAAATCTGACACCATCCTTGCAGCCCTGACAACTTGTCCCTTAACAACTGCTTTCTTTTGGGACAATGGGTGACTGCTATCAAAATAAAGGAAGGCATTAGAATAGGTAGGCTTCCTATATATGGTAGAAACAAATCTCCCTTTTATCACGTCCTTCTCAAGTTTGCCATCAAGATAGCTAATACTGTCCTCACCAATGTTAGGAGAGAAATGTAGAAAGTTGGTTCTATTATTAATATAGTCTAAGAAAATGTCAATACTCACTCTGTTTCCATTCCAAATAAAAAAACAGGTCGTCCAGGTATCTCAAGTACAGAATACAATTTTGGAACCCTGAGTGTTCAAAGGGAAATCTCCGCTCGCAGTCACAAATCACCATGTTCGCATAAAGAGGTTCACAAGCCACTCCATTTGCAACCCCGGTCTACTGACAAAAAAACTGCTCATCAAAATAAATAAAATTTATTCCTTAAGACCATTTCCATCATTTCAAAATGTGTTAATGGAATTTTGGTCAGTCTCTTTTCTAAATAAAAATTCACCAAAGCAATCTAAGCCGACCTCATGAGGTATTGCAGTAAATAAATCTTTTACATCCACAGTAAAAAGGAAACTGTACCTCATTACATTTAACAAGAAAGTCCCAAGAGTCGAGACAGAGATGTTTCTCAGTTCTTAATAACAATTTAAGTTTGGTATCTAAGAATTTAGCAGTAGAAGAGGTAATAGAATTATGAATGTCTACAGTGGGGCTGAATGGTGGATCTATAATTTGTTTGTGCAGTTTAGGGAGCCCGTATATAGTTGAAATAACTGGGTCATTCATTTTTAAATATTTAAATTCAGCAAGTGAGATGTGACCTTCCATAACCATGTCACTTAATTGTGTGTTAATCCTATGATAGGCAGTATTAACCTCATTCCCAGACACTTGACAGTAAGTGATACTGAACAGAATGTTATACATACATTGGATATAGTTCTCCATATCCATTATTACAACCCCCCTACCTTTGTCAGGTTGAACAATTCTAACCTTTTGTTGTCTCGCCATAGTCAAAATGTCAAGTTCAGCTGGTTTTAAATTCTTATGACTGGTATAGGGAGAGAGCTAGCTGATATGACGGACAGAAGGAAGGTTGGTATATTGTATGTGCAAGAGATCAGATGGAAGGGGGGTAAGGCTAGGTGTATGGTTAGGTGGGTTCAAATTGTTTTATCATGGTGTGGATGGGAGGAGAACAGTGTGCTAAGAGTGTTTTGGAGGTGAAAAGAGTGTCGGATAGAGTGATGTTTATGAAGCTGGCAGTTGATGGTGTAATGATGAATAATGTTAATGCATATGCTCCACAAGTTGGGTGTGCGATGGACGAGAAAGAAACATTTTGGAGTGAGTTGGATGAAGTGGTGATGACTGTACCCAAGGGTGAGAGAGTGGTGATTGGAGCAGATTTCATTGGGTATGTTGGTGAGGAGATCAGTGGGGATGAGGAAGTAATGGGTAGGTATGGTGTTAAACAAAGGAATGCAGAAGGTCCGATGGTAGTGGATTTTGCGAAAAGGATGGACATGGCTATGGTGAATATGTATTTTAACAAGAGGGAGGAGCATAGGATGATATACAAGATTGGAGGAAGATGCACATAGGTGGATTATATTTTATGTAGGAGGGCCAGTTGAAAGAGATTGGAGACTTTAAAGTGGTGACCGGGGAAAGTGTAGTTAGGCAGCATAGGATGGTGGTTTGTAAGATGACGTTGGTGATCAAGAAGAGGAGGAGGAGTGTGAGGGCAGCACCAAGGATCAAATGGTAGGAATTGAAAAAGGGTAATTGTGAGGTGGAGTTCAGGGAAGAGTTAAGACAGGCACTGGGTGGCAGTGAAGAGTTACCAAATAGCTGGGTAATTACAACAGAGCTAGTAAGGGAGATGGCTAGAAAGGTGCTTGGTATGACATCTGGGCGGAGGAAGGGCGACAAGGAGACATGGTGGTGGAATGAGGAAGTACAGGAGAGTATACAGAGAAAGAGGTTGGCAAGGAAGAAGTGGGATTGTCAGATGAAGAAAGTAGACAGGAGTAGAAGGAGATGAGGTACATGACAAAGAGAGAGGTGGTGAAGGCGAAGGATAAGGCATATGAAGAGTTGTATGAAAGGTTGGACACTAAGGAGGGAGAAAAGGACTTGGCTAGACAGAGGGACCAAGCTAGGAAAGATGTGCAGCAGGTAAAGGTGATAAAGGATAATGAGGGAAACATACTTACAAGCGAGGAGAGTGTGTTGAGCAGATGGAAATAGTACTTTGAGGGGTTGATGAATGAAGAGAATGAGAGGGAGAGAAGGTTGGATGATGTGGGGATAGTGAATCATGAAGTACAATGGATTAGCAAGGAGGAAGTAAGGATAGCTATGAAGAGGATGAAGAATGGAAAGGCTGTTGGTCCAGATGACATACCTGTGGAAGCATGGAGGTGTTTAGGTGAAATGGCAGTGGAGTTTTTAACCAGATTGTTTAATGAAATTTTGGAAAGTGAGAGGATGCCTGAGGAATGAAGAAAAAGTGTTTTGGTACCGATTTTTAAGAATAAGGCTGATGTGCAGAGCTGTAGTAACTACAGAGGGATTGAATTGATCAGTCACAGCATGAAGTTATGGGAAAGAGTAGTGGAAGCTAGGTTAAGAAGGGACGTGATGATTAGTGATCAGCAGTATGGTTTCATGCTGGGAAAGTGCATTACAGATGCGATGTTTGGTCTGAGTGTTATTGGAGAAGTACAGAGAAGGTCAGAAGGGGTTACATTGTGTTTTTGAAGACTTAGAGAAAGCATATGACAGGGGCAATAGAGAGGAGTTGTGGTATTGTATGAGGAAGTTGGGAGTGTCAGAGAAGTATGTAAGAGTGGTACAGGATATGTACGAGGGTAGTGTGACAGCGGTGAGGTCTGCGGTGGGAGTGACGGATGCATTTAAGGTGGAGGTGGGATTACATCAAGGATCAGCTCTGAACCCTTTTTTATTTGCAATGGTGATGGACAGGTTGACAGACGAGATCAGACAGGAGTCCCCGTGGACTATGATGTTTGCAGATGACATTGTGATCTGTAGTGAGAGTAGGGAACAGGTGGAGGAGACCCTGGAGAGATGGAGATATGCACTAGAGAGAAGAGGAATGAAGGTCAGTAGGACTAAGACAGAAGAATATATGTGTGTGAATTAGAGGGAGGATACAGGAATGGTGAGGATGCAAGGAGTAGAGGTGGTGAAGGTGGATGAGTTTAAATACTTGGGTTCAATAGTTCAGAGTAACGGTGAGTGTGGAAGAGAGGTGAAGAAGAGAATACAGGCAGGATGGAATGGGTGGAGAAGAGTATCAGGAGTGATTTGTGACAGACTAGTGCCAGTAAGAGTGAAAGGGAAAGTCTGCAAGAGGGTGGTGAGACCAGCTATGTTATATGGGCTGGAGACGGTGGCATTGACAAAAAGGCAGGAGTTAGAGCTGGATGTGGCAGAGTTAAAGATGTTAAGATTTGCACTGTGACGAGGGTGGACAGGATTAGGAATTATGCACTGGGTGTGACGAGGGTGGACAGGATTAGGAATTATAGGAAGTATATTATAGGGTCAGCCCAGGTTGGAAGGTTTGGAGACAAAGCCAGAGAGGCAAGATTACATTGGTTTGGACGTGTGCTGAAGAGGGATGCTGAGTATATTGGGAAAAAGATGCTAAGGATGAAGCTACCAGGTAACAGGAAAAGAGGAAGGCCTAAGATAAGGTTTATGGATGTGGTGAGAGGACATGCAGGTGGTTGGTGTGACAGAGCAAGATGCAGAGGACAGGAAGAAATGGAAACAGATGATCCGCTGTGGTGATCCCTAACGGGAACAGTGGAAAGAAGATGATGATGGTATACGACTGGAGATTTAAATAAATGCCTGAAATCCAGTTCACACATTTGCTCAAAGGAGTGGAGGGTGGAATGCATGGGCGGGTTATACACACTGGAAGGTCTTAATTCATTTTGAGTAGCCCTATTACTGTTTGTTGAATACAATGTTAAGATTAATTTTCCTGGTAAACAACTTGAGATCTAAAATCAGTTGTGGAAGATTAGAACGAACAGCAGGAACAAAAGTAAGTCCCCTTGCAAATAACTGTAATAGCTCTCTGGACTATTCTGTTGAGATCGCAAATTTATTTGCAAGGGGACTTACTTTTGTTCCTGCTGTTCGTTCTAATCTTCCATAATTGATTTTAGATCTCAAGTTGTTTACCAGGAAAATTAACCTTAACATTGTATTCAACAACAGTAATTGGGCTACTCAAAATGAATTAAGACCTTCCAGTGTGTGTAACCCGCCCATGCATTCCACCCTCCACTCCTTTGAGCAAATGTGTGAACAGGATTTCAGGCATTTATTGAAATCTCCAGTTGTATACCATAAGAATTTAAAACCAGCTGACCTTGACATTTTCACTATGGTGCGACAACAAAAGGTTAGAATTGTTCAACCTGACAAAGGTGGGGGGGGGGGTTGTAATAATGGACATGGAGAACTATATCCAATGTACGTATAACATTCTTTTCAGTACCATGTACTGGGGTTGTAATAATGGACATGGAGAACTATATCCAATGTACGTATAACATTCTTTTCAGTACCACGTACTGTCAAGTGTCTAGGAATGAGGTTAATATTGCCTATCATAGGATTAACACACAATTAAGTGACATGGTTATGGAAGGTCGCATCTCACTTGTTGAATTTAAATGTTTAAAAATGAATGCACCAGTTATTCCAACTTTATCTGTGCTCCCTAAACTGCGCAAACAATTTATAGATCAACCATTCCTCCCCATTGTAGACCACCGTAATTCTATTACCTCCCCGATTGCTAAATTCCTAGATACCAAACTTAAATTTTTTATTAAGAACTGAGAAACAGCTCTGTGTCGACTCTTGGGACTTTCTTGTTAAATGTAATGAGGTACAGTTCATCAAACACTTTTTCTTTTTTACTGTGGATGAAAAGATTTATTTACTGTAATACCTCATGAGGTCGGCTTAGATAGCTTTGGTGAATTTTTATTTAGGAAAGGGATTGACCAAAATTCCATTAACACATATGTTGAAATGATGGAAATGGTCTTAAGGAATAATTATATTTATTTTGATGAGCAGTTTTTTTGTCAGCAGACCAGGGTTGCAATGGGAGTGGATTGTGGACCTCTCTATGCGAACATGGTTATGTGGGAATGACTATAATGTAAGTACATGTAATTCAACTATTCTAGTAAATAGGGGAAGTACAGTTACTACTACTCGTACCAATTTCAAATTGTCCTTTATAACCAGATTCTCTGTGGACTTTAAATCGATCCAGGAGAATCTAGCAAAAAATTGGAAGGTTTTGTTGGGAGATGGGGAGATTAGATCTAGAATTCGTAACAAACCAGTCATAGTATGGAAAAGAGGTTTGAACATCAAAAACTTGGTAGAAAAAGTTGGTAAACAACATGATGATTTAAAACATAGGTACATGTATCCATGTGGGAGATGCCATCACTGTAAATACATCAATGTTGGTTAGCTTTTTGCTATCAATGGGTTTAAATTTTAGAGTGAGGGGGCATTACAATTATAATAATTCCTGAGTTGTATATGGGGCATTGTGCCAGGCCTGTCCTTCTTTTTATATTGGTAAGATGGAGCGAATGCTGAAGCAACGTATTTATGAGCACAATTATGACATACGGGGGGGGGGGGACTACCATTGCCCTATATAGACACATTCTGGAATTCCCTGAACACCACTTCAAGTTCATTATAATTGAACAAGTGCAAAAGAATACAAAAGGTGGTCCCTGGCAAATTGTTCTTGGAGAACCGTGAGCTGTATTGGATTTTGTGCCTGGATGCAGTGGGGTTCCCAGTTTAAATGAAATTGCATCTATAGGATGTGTGTTAAAAATGAACGCAGAGTTGAGATAGCATAGATTTATACACATAAATATGTGTTAATGGACTTATACACACATTTACATTTTTAGTAGTTTTTTTTTAAATATGTGCTTTTTCACATTCATATGTATGCATTATTTTCCTAAATAAATATGTA